>NW_026260867.1:0-99678 GCF_024613125.1 Pisolithus orientalis | reverse complement strand
ATTTGATAATTGAAGATCTCCAATTTATCTGAATCACCATCACTGTCTTTGCTCTTGCACTTTTCTCCTACATGCCAGTCACATAGTTACTCAGTGGCCATTCTGTGAATCTGATGCATTCTGTAGTGGCCAAGATCTGTACATGAGATACATGGATGCATTGTACAAAGGCACATCAATGCGCTACATGAGCATGAAGATGGATTACCATCATTGCCTTCACTCTCACTCGTGGCCATTCCATGAATCCAAGGCTTTCTGCAGTCACCAAGATCTGTAACATAAGATACATTGATATATTACACAGAAGACTTGCCAACACATACCTTTTAGGATCTGCATTAATTTTTCATTTTGAATGCAGTGGCCTAGATCCCTAATCAATGTAGATCACCTAGTGTAAGATAAGATGTGTTGACATGCTCCTTGTTGAATGTGACAAACATATCAGCATGTTCTGCATCAACATGTTAAGTATAAAATGTTTTGTTTATATGCCTCACCTTGTCTCAACTCTCTGTCCATTGCATTATAACTGTTGGCTGCCAGTAAGTTTGATTTTGTTGCGCAGTACACATTAGGGTTAGTGACTGGCATCACATTGTAGACATGCCAAGGAAGGAATGGATGACCCCCGAGCAGAAGATGTTTTTGCAGGATGAGTTAGTGTGGTACTTGAGTATGAGCACCAAGGAATACTCACAATACTGGCTGACTGTCTTCAAACAATGGTCACAACTCTGGCCTGAGAGGGCTGTTGCATTCCTGACCTCCCACCAGATGTATCATTGACTCTTGAGCAGGACAAGATCCTTGGAGATGCTGTCACCAAGCACCAACAGGTCAGCAATATCACATTACTTCATGGAAGAGCTCACTGAATTTTGTGCAGCAATTATGACAGTGGTTGTGCTGGCATGTGGGAGCTGGGAAAAATCAGGCTGCAAACAGGAAGACATTGACCATTATTGATGGCTTGATGAAAGCTAAAACTCACATAAAAAAGCCACTGGAAATTTATTCAAAAATGTACTATACTTCACAGGTCAAGCCTGACATCTTGACCAATAGTAACATTTCCAGTCTTTGCAATCAGATCAACAAAAAGTTTAGGGTGGAATGTCAAGAGATCTGACACAAAGTTATGCACATCCATAATGAGCAACATACAGTATGAAGATGCCCCCTGCTGAGAGTGATGATGAAATCAGTGCTGATGTTGATGCTGAAACATGTAGAAGGTGGGAACACTGGCTGTGATGCTGAGGGCAGTTAGTGCTCATTCCTCTTTCAGTAATATATAGCAGTGCATGCCAGCACTCATGCAGATTCTCACCCATTTGTCACAAAAGACCAGTTGGTCCTTTTCAGTTCTGATGGGTGGGCCAGATCCAGCAGACACTGAGGAGCAGTGTGTGGTTGCAAGGTGAGCAAAGTACTACTAATTGTGTTTTAGCTCACACGACAGTGTTTGTAAAGCCTTCACATCAGGAAGAATAGATGTGGACTTAATTTTGCAGAGTCTTACTGTCACTTTGACTCCACTGTGTGCAAGCATACACAGAATTCCTTGACTCCAAGCTTTGTAAGTTTTTATTCTTTAGTTAGAAAAGCCACAATGCTGACTGGGAAGATGATAGTGTACCTGTCATTGCAGCCTCCTCCATCAGCAAGAAAACAGGCCATGACAAGGGCAATGACACAAACAATGGTGCTGATGTCATGAAGGGTGACAATGATGATGAGCCTGACAACCACAGGAACATGGATGACAAAGATGACACTGATGTTGGTGAGGGTCAGGAAGGTAACAATGCAGGCATTGGCAAGGACAATGAAGGGGATGATGTGGGCATTGGTGATGACCAGGAAGGTGATGATTCAGGGATTGATGATGACCAGGAGGTTGACAATGCTGGGCATTCAGACAAGTTGAGTGATGCTTCCACTCTCATATTTATATTCTCAACACTTTGGTATTTAAGTGTTGCAACTTCTCACAATGGTATGTCTGTTGCAACAACTCCACCCCAACTTGTCACAGGTTCCACTCTTGCAACATCATGTTATCCTATTGTCTCACCACTGCGCATTCAGACCACACACCTGAGTATTGCAAGTCTGGCCAAAACTCCAGCATATGTTGCAACACCTTCATGCATTGAAATGACCAGTTCCATCATGGGACTTCTGAGTGTTGCAATGCCTGAGCACACTCTTGTCCCTTCAGCGAGTATCCAGCCTTCTGGTATTTCCAATCATCTTTTATCTTCACAGGATTTCGGCTCTTTTGGCACAGAACTGGATAGCATTCTCCAGGCCAACATGATGTCGATGTTTACACCACAGTGGAACTTCGATGGCCTACCCCCCATTAGCTCTAACCCTGCAACTGTCCATGCTATGAACCATTTGATGTCTCTTACTGGTAGTACTACCAATCCATATCTGGACTATTTCACAATGGCAGGGCAATATGAGCACTTGACACAAGACCTGCCTTTGTTACCTCCTGCCCCATCCGATGACAGCTCTCCACCACCAGCCTCCAAGGCACTTGGGGACCCTCTGCTAGGCTGTCCTAAATGCAAACCAGTCCCATCCTTGCATGCCCAGTGAGACAACATGATAGGTGATGCAGATAAGGAGAATGGTTTGGCAGTGCATAGGGTGAAGAAGAAGCAGTCTGAACTCAAGGATGGTGTGGCAAGGAAGTCAAAGTAAGTCATGCAATTCAATTGGGATGCTATGTTTTGATGATAATTGTTCATGCCAGGAAAAGGAAGACGGTTCCTTAAGCTTTTTGTAATTTGTACTCTTTGTCAAAATTGTCTCATCATCATGTATATGTCATACTTCTATGTGCAAATGTGCTTGAGCTATCCAACTGCATATACTGGCAGATAAGCAATTAAGTTGTAATTAATATGGTGGTCACAAGGTGTTGCAACATATTGCAATGAAGGGTGCTACAACACATTGCAATGAAAGTAGTATAGACATTGCAACAGGTGTTGCAACATTACAATGTGTTGCAACAAAAGGGGCAAGGGTGCTACAATGTGTTGCAATGAAAGTAGTATAGATGTTGCAACGAAAGGGGCAAGGGCACTACAACACATTGCAATGAAAGTAGTATAGACATTGCAATGAGTGCTGCAACATGCTGCAACACAATTAGTATGATTGTTGAAATGTTGACAAAATGTTGCAACACTCTTTGCAACAAACCTGTCGCCATGAACAATGCAACACTACCTGATGGTAGTTACCATTTTTCATTGCAAGAATGTTACACTAATCACTCTCCATTCATGAACAACTCATGACATTAATGCCTCTGTAACATCCTCTGGTCCGAGGGCCTTAGTTTGAGTGTCAGATATGAGATGACATATATGGACAAAATCATCTGAAGAGTCCTAAAGAGGATCATGGTTATTCTAGGATGCGGAACAGTACTCCTGGTCTGTTTTCATCTTTTGTTGTGCATGATCATGATGGTCTGAACTCCGAGTGACCGTGGGAGGGCACTATGATGCTGCATCTGTAACATTAAACAAACCAAAATAAAACAGCTGATTGTACAACTTTTGCAGCACTGCTCCTGTGCAACTTTTTATATTACCCCTGCATAATTTTTAACACGGCCACCTTGTACCACTTTGCACTAGCTAGGAAGGCAGATAAAATAGATAAACATAGGCAGGACATGAACACAGTTTGTCAGCACCCTCCCCAGTCATCCCACCCAATCCATGAGGCCATGATGCTCCACAGGGCCTGCTCGAATGCTTGACCCCCTCCCCTGCCCCTCCCACCTGGTAGTCATCACTGGCCTAGTGAATCTGGGCCCATTTCTTGGCAAAATACCCATTATTACATGGGTTATGTACAGTAGCATCAAAACAAGTCCCAAGGAATGGGCGAGGAGTGCATGTGCCCTGCTTAGTCAGTAGTTGTGGGCACAGCCACCTGCCAATTTTCTGCACATTACTGCAAAAGTTGCACAATCAGCTGTTTTATTTTTGTTTGTTTAATGTTACAGATGCAGCATCATAGGGTGCAACTATAGAATGGTAAACCCCCAATAATTCCACGAAATGTTTACTGTGGAAATGTGTGACTTAGACCATTGAATGTGTGTTTTGGACTGTTGACTGTGTAATTTAGACTGTTGAATGTGCGTTTTAGACTTCAGAATATGTATGCATTTCAAACACTGTTGCATGTGTGTTCAGAATCTGTTGGATGCATCAACCAGGGTGCATGTGTTTACAAAATTTTCATAACACTCAAACTTGGAATTAATCAATTAAATTTAGGTTGCCCACGTCACAACAGAAGATGATCCTAAGAGCCCAAGATGGTATCACTGTGTTTAATGCCTGACAAAGTAGTACATAGTATTGTGAGCCATATGTCGAGAGATTGACTGAAAGTGGACATTAGTAAATACCATCATTGAGGAAGTGATCATTGGACCAGGGATTGACACGAGGAGCAGCAAATGGACTGCTTGGTTCTGGCACATGGCGCAGTATCATATCATCGACACTCGGTTCAACAAAGTCTACTGAGAGGGGAACTTGCTTTGGGGGGGGATGGGGAGCCCTCTCTCAGCACTCTGAAATGGAAGTCAGATGATGGGAATGTGGTAGGAGAAACACACAGCCATACAAGGATGCTGTCAGGCACTTTGAAGAGCTTGAAGGGGTTGGCCAAGTATCTCAGGTATGCTGGCAGACCCTGATGAACAAAATTCAAGGTGGTCTGGCATTCCAGCATGAGGAGAATTTCATTGACCATGCTGCAAAGCAACTCGCAGTGAGATGGCATAAAATCTGCACATTTATTTTTCACAGTCACATCACCACATCACCACATCACCACATCTGTTCAGCCACGATACCTATATGCTGCAGCCTCACCACCATGTCCAATCAGCTGCATCACCCATATGTTGCAGCCTCACTGCCTTGCTGCCATGCCCATTCAGCCATGCCCATTATTTTTAACTGTACCACCATGTAATTGTATTATTGTACATAGTACAACTTAGTTGTGCTTTGAAATTGGCTTATGAGCCAGGCCAAGATAACTTCAACTTAAATGAAGTCTTGTCAATTTATATGATGTGCCACCGCATTTCTACATACAATTACAAGAAGTAAAAAATGATACATGATGAGACCTATGTAGGTATAATGCTCTGGACAAGACGATCTCTAACATGGGTAATGAATCAGTGGGAGTGGGCAAGTGGTTTATTTATGTGCATTATATTTGAAAACATATACCTCTTGCAATCTTTGCTGATGCAGCCAAACTGCAATTTCTTGAAGAGATCAATAGCATTGTTGAAACTGTATGGGCTCCTTCCATTGAGGAGGAGTTGCCCCATGCCATTCCACCACACCACACCCCAGTCTTCTTCACACCCCTTATGATCCTGACAGCAAGTGGCATGTATGATAGGGGGGGCCTCCACAGCAACTATGTGGACATACTCATCCAGGTGGGACCTGACATAAACATAGGTGATGTAAGTTTCCATCCCCATCCAGCAATGGTGAATCTTCTTGATCTTTGTCAGAGGGAGGTCGCAGAGCCTCATAAAACCTCTTTCGAAGAGCACCCAAATCTTGTACTCAATGCCCAAATAAATGAGTTCAGAAGGATGGAAGGAATATGATTTCTCGATGATGCAGGAAGTAACAAAGCTGAGTAGGCATGCACTGCATTGGAACTTGTGGATAAACTCCAGGAGGTTCTTGAGGTCATCTGCAGAATATTTAGCAGGTGGGTGGGGACTTTAGTAGGTGAAATCAGTATGTGCATCAGAGCAGAAACTTGTAGACTTACCACATGAACTTGATCTCAAGGAACAAGTCAAACATTTCTGTAGTGAGGAAGCTGTCCTTCACAATAATTGGCTTCTGATCAGTGTGCCCCTCCCTGTCCTTGTCTTCTGGCATGAATTTGCCAAGTGAAAAGAGGTCAGAAAAGAAGGCTGACTCATTCACCAAGATGTCATGGTTGAGTTTGTAAAGGAAATTTTCAACCAGGATAATGTACATGCCATTTTCAAAATAAAAGTCAGGATGGCAGGTGGCTGTCACAGTTGCTGGTGCTGAAGGACTAGTCATGATTAGGGCGAAATGCTGGAAAGGTTAGGCCTAGAAAATTGTGCATTGAAATTATGTCAGTTATTTGTTTGGCTGTATGTGGGTTTAGGTTTCATGCATCCAGACCTATGTATGTACTCTGTTAGGACGTTGCTCCCAAGTGCCATCCCTCAGCTACCTGCAAGTACCACACCATGGCCACCCAATCTCCTCACCGCTTTTGACTTGCTATCCAAAATTTACCAGCATGCTCTCCATGCCTGGACTCAAGAGGACAATGACTTAGTTCACTTAGACTGCCACCTCAGCTTTCTGGAAGGCAATGTGATGCATCTCCTTACCACAATTGAAGAAGACCATCTAGGATCTGATCTGTCTGACTGGCTTTCACTGGTGGCCAAGTCAATTGGAAGACTGCATGTGGCACTTACATGTTATTGAGACAGCATGAGGACTCAGTGAGTATGTTTGAATAAATGGCCACTGACACTAACAGTCTGTCATGCCAACTCATGATTAGTGTCAACAACACTGTAGAGATCCCAGAGCCTGTGATGGAAATTCACATTGGCTTATGAGGACAACCAAGGAAAGTCATTGACGTCAGCATTCTTGAGGAGGCCATTTCAACTTCAAGGCAAATCCACACCACCAAGCTTGCACACATCCTTGGAATCCACAGAAACACCTTATGTTCTTACATGAAGTCTCACAGTGTTGAACAAAGATACATGAAGATCACAGATATGGAGCTTGATAAGCTTGTTACCACATTCAAGAAGAGATGGCCTGAGTCTGGCCTTTGCTATATCATGGGGTTTATGCAAGCACAGGGGATCTGTGTGCAACATCACTGCATAATTCAGTTGCTTCAAAGGATCAATCAACTAGGTCAAGCTTTATGAGACTGCCACATGAAAATGAGATGCAAGTATCATGTCAAATGGCCAAATGTGCTGTGGCACATCGATGGCCACCACAAGCTGATCCGGTGGGGAATTGTCATCCACAGGTTTATCAATGGCTTTTGCTGCACAGTACATCTATCTCCTTCTCAAGTTTGTCACATTTGTTGATTCACTCATAGGTTACCACAATTCATGCTAGCAACAACAACTGGTCATCGACCATCCTTTGCTTATTCAAACACACTACTCAACAATATGGAATACCTTCTCATGTATGTGGAGACCATGGTGGTGGGAACATTGGTGTTGTGACATACATGATCATGAAGAATGGCCACCACTATGGCTTGTTTATCTGGGGAATGTGAGTTTTACATTATTTTTGTATTCATCATTGCTGATCATATGGATAGTTCAACTCAGAATTGTCACATCAAGCACTTATGGGTTGAAGTTGGATCCCAATTTGCCAGATGCCAGCATGCTTTTTTTGCACAGCTTGAATGTGTTCATATGCTTGATATTGAAAACCAATCACATATCTGGTTACTCCACACACTGTTCCTTGATGATATCAATCACAACTGCCATGTGTTTCAGGAGGAGTGGAACTGCCACCCAATGGGTGGCGCAGGTACTAACAACAAGAGTCCATTGGTAAATCTCAAATTTTATTAGTTTATACTCTTCATCTCATGAAATAAAGGATATGCATCTGCTTGGTCAGATTCAATTTGGAATCTACCAAGAGCATGAAGATTGTGAAGGATGCAACCTTGCCAATGATGAAGTAACAGAGATAGCTGATGCAATCACACACCAACAGTGAGTTCATGTTAAACATGAGGCCATGCATGTACCATCTCTTCAGAACCCTTTTCAGAATGACAAAGAAGAACCAACCTTCTTCAGGAGTCTTCAACAGGTAGTCATGCAGGACATCATGCCAGAAAATTTCAGGTTGACAGCAATGGAGTGGGACTCTGACATGTACCCATTGATTGAGACTATACACATTGGGCACCATGCACAAAAAGAGGTAGATATTTCATTGGCTGATGCAATTTGGTATTCACAGGCATGCCTATGGTGCCAGGTGTTGTCTACATTATCATTTTACTTAATGAGCTGTGGCTCATGATTTGCATAAATGCATCTGAATTTTACTGCAGTAATGCCAACTACATTCACCCCATCCTCACTTAGCATGTCAAGTGTGTTGACCCAGATGAACCTCTGCTGGGGTGGAGGTGGTCGATGCGATTGTGAGTGCTTTAGGCCCAAGGCAGATGACCCTGCTCATTGCTGGGAATGTTCACATGGGTTCAGTAAGCACCTGCACACTGACAATTCCCCAGCCATCAATGCCCCAGCTGTCACCCAATTGCAGCCCACTGTATGTGGCTCATCAAATGTGGCAAAAATATTTGAAGGACTTACTTAAAGACATCTCACTGGCACTTCTCAACTGAATCCCCACCAGGAGGTGCTGGCAACTAAATCTTCAAAGCTGAAGCTGCTTTCAACATTACAGATGACTGCTTCTAACAAATGCAAGGTAGGCATTTGTAGTGCCTTGGGACTGCTCAGGCTGACATTTTTATTCCAGCCTTCTCAACAGCAAACCAGTGGTCAGACATTCCATGTCAGCTCTGTCACAATCATTACATGTGGAATAGATGTATTTTGTCTTTTTAAATTTTTATTGTGCAGACTCTTACTTCGCAAATTGAAATACAGGCAAATGGCCAGTTAATGAAGGACCCAATCTTGCTGCAGACAACTGCAGAGAAGAGACTGTTCATCCAACACTTGGAAAACCACAGATGCTATCTCCAACAAATGATTGAAGTTAACTCTTCTTGGTCACATGAAGATGTTACAGCCCAGCTGCATTCATGGTTCCCAAATGTTTTTCAATATTTTGACTCTTGTCACGAGAAAGCCAATATGACATCCCAAACCCAACCTGACTGGCAGCTTCTTGTTCCTGCTAATGGCAGACTCAAACTCTCTACAGCTGTTTGACCAAATGGTATTGTTCTTGCCTGTTTCAAGGGACATCAGAAGTCTGGCATTGCTGATAGTAACCTGTGGTTTGGTATGTGGCTAAAATATTACAACTTCGGCTGTCCTTATTTTTTTGGACAGTCACTCAAAATCCTGTCCCCAATCATATTTTTGACAAGTGGAAGGTTGGATCGGACATAGTGGGAACTGATGAAGAGGCTATGAGTGAGAGTGACGATGAGGTGGTTGAGCTATTGAGTTCCATTGCCAACCTTGAAATCACTATGGCAACTGGGACCAGTAAGTTAAGTACTGTTGTTTTTACCATCAAAATCAACTTTTTTTTTTCTAGGCAAGAGGTCATGTTCTATTAACAGTCTTATCCTCCCCTGAGGCTATGGACTCCAATAGGCAGTCCTTCCACAAGAAATGCAAAGGCTGTACATTTGTATTTAGTTGACTTACAGTAACATACTAATCACACAATATCTGCACTTAAGTAAATGCCAATGCCCAACCTGCTTGGACTCAGTCAGCCTGGGGGGTACCATTTCTGGCCCTGTTGAAGTGAAAGATTTCTTATCTGACAGTGATGACAATGCCCCATCTCTGCCAAATCCATGGTTCATGCAATTTGAACAGACAACAATGGTGAAGGATGGAGATATTTCCAACATCGATTTGTGATACTTCCATTTTTTTCACTTGCTACTTATTGCACTCCCTAATGTCCATAGTACTGTCTGAATCTGATTTGTTTTGCAAGCAGTTGTGCTGGCCTATATTGAGAATATCTACACAAGTGTGACTAATAGTGAAGTTGTAGCATGCCGCTCTCAGCCCTTATAGTCTTGTAATATCAAACTACCAGCCACACATACCAAGCTGCCCCCCTTGCTCCATCACAAGCAAGGGTGGCAAGGAATGTTCCAAGCATGTTCGCACACACCAGCACCATTCATGAAGAAGGTATGTGGCTTTTGCACTTGTGATATCATGATTTTTTTATGCTTGAGCAGCTGAAGAAGAACTTGGTCAATCTATGACAGACAATATATCTCTTTGACACTTTTATCAGTTTATTCAATCTCCCTGGTCCACAGAACATGTTGGGCAGATCCAACTTGCTGGACCAATTCTGCATTAACTTCACCAATGAACGACTGCACCATTTCATTCAACAATGGCTGTTTGAGTCCCATGTCAATGAATACCAATCAGAAGGCATATCTAAATATGTCCCCCTCATTCCTTACTTCAACAACTCTGAATGCATCTGACTCCTCTGGAATGAACCTGGTGGCCTTATTCACATCATGGACAACCAAGCTCACCAATCCCACAAGAAGACAGATCACACCATGGCCAACACCTTCACCAAGCAATGGGGCAACCATTCTTCCTTTAAACTAGGAGGTGGGTCTGGTTTCCCAATGTTCACCATTTTCCATTTCAATGACCTGGTGACATATTCCTCAGAGGTGTTTTTAGAGCACAACCTCAATGCTCTTAACCCCGATTTTGTGGCTCTTCTTTGTGGCATGGCAGCCAGCACTGGCCTCGGGGATGGTGCTGAAGGGGCAGGGTCCATCAATCCCTTCATCAAAGGTCTCTTCTTGGGGAAAGCCACTGCCACACAGGCCCATCCCAGAAGCAAGGACATGATCATTGCAGCCCAACAACCTGTCAAACCCATGTGTGCTCCTTCCACCTGCCAGATGAATACCATTTGTCATATGCCACGCAACAATGCTGCCACTGGCATGACTCCTCCCATTGTCAAAGAAGAACATGAGGATGAGGATGTCACTACTTCCCAGAACACAGGTACTCTGTGCATCACAGGTGAATTCTGCACTGCCCTCAATACACTCTTTGATATGTTGGGAGACACACAATTGGTTCATGTTCTGTATCAACCCAAATGACTCCCAACTCCCAAACCAGCTGGAAGGATGGTCAGTCAAGGGTCAGGTATGCAGCTCAGGGTTGGTCAAGGTTGTGAAGAGGAATGCATGCATGTTTGAGGTCAGTATGACTCCAGATGAATTTTGTCAGAGGTACAGGGATCTGATGACCAAGGTACAGCCCAATATTTCACTGCTCCCGATACCCCAGAGGTGTCTCTGTCTTACTCTATGCTATTCACTTCTCTGGCTTCCTCTGCACCCCCATCCCCACCTCATATTTATATTTCACTGCTCCCGATACCCCAGAGGCATCTCCATCTTACTCTACATTATCTGCTTCCCTGGCATCCTCCACACCTGCACCCACACCCACTGGTGTCAAAGATTTATCCACAAAAATCATCTTCACCTCTCGCAAATCTTCCTTTCACAACCTGATTTCCATGCACTTGAAGACTATCTACATGCAGCTGATGTCAAAGAACAGAAGCGCAACTGGATGCATGAAGCAGATGATTGCTGAAACCTGACAATGTGTCAAGAAGACTGGCATGCTGTTTGGTGGAATGGAATGGGCTGCTTTCTCCTCAATGGAAGAAACCCACAGCCATATTTCAATGCTGTTAAGCATTTTCACAAGATGCAGTTTGGTCAAATGGCTCCCAGCTGTCAAAAACTTATGTTTCAGGTGCTTGAGTGTGGGGTTGCCTTTAAGTATGTCAATACTTTCATTACAGATGTTTGTCAAGGGCTCATAGACAATGTAGGTATTAACAGTGACTGGTTTTCCTAGTTAGCTTTCTATATATTCCTCCCTTCATTGAATACACTGTGTTGCATTCTCCAACTTGCTAAGTCTGAAAGTGAACTAAGTACAAAAGCAATGTGGTAGAGCACAAAATACACTACAATGCAACTAAGGCAAAATGCAGCAAGGGTACAAGATGTGTGGTACAGGCATTACATCAGCACAGCCAGCTGGGGAAAAAAGTGCAGTGGCACTACAAAACACGCAGGAATAAATGTGCAGATCTAATGCCATAGTCACACACATCATTGATGGCCAACACAAGCGCAGCAGGGGAACATTGATCCACCATGCTAGTAGTGAAAAGGGACTTTCCAAGGAGGGAGGAGGGAATGGAGCAGGTGGAGAAGGTGGAACTGTGATGTTTGCAAGTAGATGACGTCACATACTTGTCATGTTGGAAACATTCGCAACTTGGATTTCAAAGGCAGGAGTGAAAGTGCCTTCCAGCGAAAGCCAATAGACTGTTGTGTATGGAATGGTAAACCCCAAATAATTCCACAAAATGTTTATTGTGGAAATGTGCAATTTAGACCACAGAATGCACATTTTGGACATGTCAAAGTGTGCAATTTGGACATCTTGTGTGCGCATTTAGACATGTCATGTGCACATTTATGTAAGGAACTGTCTGTAAAATAGAGTCCTGGGCGCATAATGAGTGCTATGGGGGTCACATGGTGTAATATTAAACTTCACTGTATGGCATAAAATCTGCACATTTATTTTTTGTGGTTGCATCACCACATCACTGCATCCATTCAGCTGCAATACCTATATGCCATGGCCTCACCACCATGTCCAATCAGCCACATCACCCATATGTTGCAGCCTCACCACCTTGCTGCTGCACCCATTCAGCCATGCCCATTATTTTTAACTGTACCACCATGTAATTGTATTATTGTATATAGTACACAGATAAATAAATTTGGTTGGAGAGCATTTTTGTTTGTGTCTAGTTCACTTGTTGATTTCACTTGTCATCGCCACACAGTAGGGAGGGGGAGTGTGTAGATATAATGTGAGAGGAACAATGCCACATATAAATCAGATCTGCGAAGGACAGAGGGAGTGCAAGAAACTAAAGATCCTCTGCCAAATGAATGAACAAGCTGTGAAAGAAAAAAATGGGGAGGGATGTATTAATACCTGGAATTCTCTCCACACAGATGGCTCCTCAATGATTTCAGTCATCTCGCCCTCTAGGATTTCCCCCAGCAGCATCTCCTTTGGCACCAATCCCTCCCTGTCCTTCTTGTGAAATATAAGACCAGCTTCTACTTCTGCATGGGAGAGGATAGTGGGTTCTTCACAAGCAATAATTTTGTGGTGCTCATCAAGCATGGCTTTCATGTACACCACCACAACAAATACCTTCTCACCTATCAACTGACAATGCTCCTTGCTAATCTCCTTGAGCAGAAAGTGGAGGAGCTCCTTGAAACCACAGGTGAAAACCTTCAGGATGTGGAAATCACAACCTAGCCTGACAAATTCTGACAGATGATAAGCAAATCTTTTGTGCCAGATGTGAGCAATGGCAAAGCATCACATGGCTCCACATTGGTACTTCTGGATGAATCCCAGCAACTCTTGCATTTCTTGGTGAGAATAGGCCTCAGCAGTACCCACATGACATGAACTGTGGAAGTGGTCAAAGCAAAATCCACATTGAGAGGGAAAAAAAAAGACCTACTGGCCATAGATATGATCAAGAAACAAGTCAAACAGAGCTTGCTGCTTGACTGAAAGACAAATAGGCCGCTTGTCACAGTCTCCTTCACACTCCCCATCACCTTTTCCATCACTTTCATCACCACTTTTCTCATCAGAAGACAAGCTGGTTCCAGCATGCTCAAACATTTCCTTGAAAGTGAGGGAGTGGCTACTGAGGATATTGCCATGCAACCTGTAAAGTGTATTTTTGACCTATCAAAAGATGTCAGAATGATAACATATTTTGAAACAGGGAGATACACACATGAAAGACATGCATGCCATGTTGAAAGTAATAAACAGGGTGTTGAACGGGGACAGACATTCTAGAGGAATATAAACACAGTCACAGGTGAGATGGCAGACACAACAGGGTCAGGGCACTCCAGACTATGTTGAAGTCACATGGTAGCATGAACTGTCACACAGTCCAGTAATTTCTGACTTGCTTGTGCTCTGGTCACTCAGGAGGTGCCACCTGTACAGTGGCAGGTTAAGGATATGTAGCAATTGAGCAAATCTCTTGAACAGCTGCAAAACCATACTGAACCAACCCTTTTCATAGCATGTCATACCAGACAGTGGTCCATTAATATTTGATATTTGTTGTAGAGCTTTCCAGGGTAGTTTAGATCTAAGAAATAGCATTGGATCCTTATACAACACCAGCAGTATTAATTACCTGGCATGTTCTAAGTCTAAGAAATAGCATTGGATCCCCATACAATACATATGCTACATCACTATATAAATGTCATGTGAGCAAAGTCAATGTGGGTCCACCCAATTGTTTCACCACCATCATATCTCTGACCAGAGGAGCAGTCTCACATGCTCAACTATCAGAACCCCAACTACTTATGGCTCTTGCACCGCCTTTTTCTCGATGCTGTGAATGCTGACTGCCTCAATTTCTGGCAAGAATGGAATTGCCATCCAATCAGTGGTCCAGACACCAACAATAAGTCACCTAACATATGTTATTGTACACATTGCAAGACATCTACCTAATTTATTTATTTTTCAGGACCTTCACTTCTTAGGCCAAACACAATTTGGTGTATACAGGGATGACTGTGAAGGCATCCTCCCAGACATCATTGATAGGTATTATGGTGTGCATGGGGAGGATTGGATGTGTGAAAGATGTCATTTGGGTGCTGGCCATCCAGCCAATGAAGAGGATAGTGATGACGAAGAGCCTACTGAAGTTGAGGTGCAAGTGGCCAAGCTGGTCAGCGCACAGCAACAGCAACATGCATATCAAGATGCTGTACATGTTCCCTCCTTCAAGACTCCATTTGCCAACCCTGAGGACGAAGTTTTTTTTTCAAGATGTTACATGAGGTGATCCATCAGAAAATTATTCCGGATGGGTTTTGGCTTACACCAGCAGAATGGGGAATGGCAGGTTATCCTATCTTTGAGTCAATTCAGGTGGGGAGGTGGCAGACTAAACAGCTGGACATATTGCTTGCAGGGGAGATTTGGTATGATTGGGTGTGCTTATGGGGCCAGGCCCTATTTTGTTTGACACATTTCATCGAGCACAGTGTACAGTAACATCTTTTGAACCAGGTATAAATGTCTTGTGCTATCCATATTGTGTGCACCAGGTTCTGAAGTGCCTTTTGGCAGCTCACTTTGTCAACTGTCATTCGCCCTTGCATCATGCCACAACCAATGGCACCATGTCACCACCAGAGTGCTGAACGACAGGGAGAGCACTCACACGACCACCAGTTGACTTTGACAGAACACCCAATAACCCTGCACTCAGATCTGACACCCCTGCCATCCTCCCAGCCTTGATATCCAGCAACTGCACCTACCATGTCCTTGAACATGAAGATTCAGGGCATTTTTTGCAACATCATTGCATCACAGAACTGCCAACTGTTGACCAGCCTGGTGATGGGCAGCAATACTCTTCCCTCAGACACTCATGCTGAGGCTCTGGCAACATTTTCATCAAAGAAGCAGGCCAACTACAGGAAGCTCATGAAAGGTCACCCTCCCATCAACCCTGCAGCTGTTAAAGGTTCTCACAAGGTGGGTTTCTATTCCTATCAATTTTTATCAACCATAACAGCTAGTCCCACAGGGCCTTATTGGATCCAACCATCAAGCCATGGCACCCAAGTCCAGCACAATCTTTCATGTTCAGTCTGTTGGTATAGTCATTTGCAGAATTGATGTGCATCTCACAAAATCAGATAGTACTAACAACTAATGATTACAACAGAAGGATGGATATCTGAAGAATCTGATGGCTCCCTCTGGCAAGAGCTACTGGAGCAGTATCCAATTAATGAGAAATTGTGGCTGTTTCATCTCTGCTGCACCCAGTGCTGGTGGCATTCAGATTGACCCATCATGGATGCACCCCAATGTCAACAGGCAACTTCACCAATGGTTCCCACAGGTCTTCAACTATTTTGACAAGAATCCAAGTTGTAAAGGTAATAGATCAGCCTCACTATCTGTAACCCCAGATTGGCAACTCCTTACTATCAACCACCACTCATTCTTGATCATTGAAGTCACTCAACCTAACAGAGCCACCCTTTATGAGAATAAGGGTTGTGGAAAGGCATGCATTGTGGTTTGGTATGGTCACCAAAATAATTTATCTGTCATCAGACTTACAATAATCCACAGAAAGCCAAAGGACCATTCCAGACAACATTTATGAGTTATGGAATACCGAGCCACTTGTCCTTGGCTCTGATAGTGAAGTAGACTCAGACATGTCTGGAGACTCCTTCCATGGCACAGAGATTATCTGTCTGTCCGATCACAACCACAATGGCAGTGGCAGCAACATTGATGTGAAGCTCTCAAGTTTGATGATTGAGCTCAACCTGCATTGTGGAGATGATTGCATTGTTGCTAAGGTCATGGATAAAGGCAAGGGCACTGAAAGGCACCATCTCATCCTGAAGACACCCCCCCCAACAATCTGGTCAGTCCTTTTATATTTTTATGCTCATAACTACTACCATACTGACATTCCTCCTGTTATGCCCGAGCATGGTGACTTCTTCAAATGGAATAGGCACGATATGTGCGAGGGGGAGACTACAGGCCAAACTTGTCGTAACCCCTATGGCTGAGTTATCGAAGTATCCGGACAGAGGTTCTGTCTACTGGCAAGTCCCTAAGGTTGTTCGCGTGGAGAGAGAACAAGGATAGATTGAAGGGATGAAGCTCAGTTGCAAGCTATCGAAAAACTGCAGATACAGGATGGAGTATGTAGGATTATATACTCCTAAGTACGAGTACCCTAACAGTCGCGAGCAACACGTTGTGACGCGTATCTGCAGTAATCAACGAGTTCATCAACAAAATATAAAAGAGTCATACAGTGTCAAAAGATGGGGATAGGCAGGGAGACAAAGGCTATACCGGCTGTGCGATCAACATGCAGCGAGGAGCCTGACACCGGATCTATAACACAACATACGGGCAATATAAGTGAGTCAGAGATGAGTCACGAAGTATGAAATGAACAAGTCGTCCATCAGAGAGGGCGGTGGAATACCGGATCACAGTGGCAATGCGGTCTCCACCGGTATTGGAAATACGGTGACTGCGGGAGATCCGAACGTTCCCTGGAGCATTTGAGCCCCTAGGATGGTGACGATTATTAGAGACGTGACGAGGCACATGACGCATGTGACCACGAGAAGTCGAAAAAGGAAAGACCCCTGATGGAAGCATAACATCACCCCCCCTCTAAGGTCCTCAGACCCTTGAGGATGGGCCAGAAGTTGCATTGGTGGGGCGAGCAGATAGGGGTCGGCGAGTAGTATAGATGAGTAGTGATGGGTGACACAGGCGATGGAGTCGGCGGTTCCTCGAGGGCCGGAGTAAAGCAGGAACCACGTCCATTCCAACATGACCAATGTCCCAGGTAATGACACTGGAAACAGGTGTGCTGATAAAGGGGGTGGTCAGGCAGAACAGGGGACTGCCCTCCGAGGTAGAACCGAAGTTGATCAGAAGGGACGGGGACGAAGGGAGTCGCAGGGAGAGGATCAGCAGTGTGGATGGCATTGAAGTAATTTTTATGGATGCCTGCCCACAAAGCATCCTGCAACAAGATCTCCCAAGTGGAGTTGTGAGTCCCAGTACCAAGGTGGGCACTGACCTCTTTAAACAACTCTCCTGAGTCCACAAACCCTAACTCCATGGCATGCCATTGCTTCTCCTTCTCCTGATCCAATACATCTTCTTTCATTTTCGAAGCCAATGATTCCTCTTGCTTCAGGACGATCCGATCAAGAATCCAGGAAGTGGGTGGCGCCAAGAACTCTCCTATCTGCTGTTGCTGTAAATGATGATAGGCCCCACCTGTCACTGCTTCGGTAAGATCTGAAGAAGCCTTCTCCAACATGTCAATCATGATAACCTCGGACAGCAGAGCAGTTCCTCCTAACTTCCGAGTGTGGATTTTCGACACTAGTCCGTTGATCACATCTGACACTCTGTAGATTTTAGACAGCAACCCAAAATATTCAACCTGTTCTGGTGAACACCCGTTAATGTTGTCCCCGTTGTCGAAGATGTCAAGCGCCCTAACAATGTCCAGGTAATCACTTGCTGAGATTGGTAGTCATTGCTGGTCAATCCGGGCAGTGGCGGTGGACGCAAGGAGATCGAGGGCTGCGCGTTGAGCACTGTCAGAGTAGGTGGTGAAGGCAGTGCGAAGGTGGGTAGATTTGGCAGCATGGGGGCTACTGGAGGTGGTTGTTGCGTTATCGGGGTCATTGTCAGCATGCACTTTACCCTTTCCCTTTCAGTTACTGTCCTCACTTGGGAGGACTCTGGCCTTGGGGGCAGGGACGCGCTTAACCAAGAACCCCTTGAGTGGATGCGGTCCGAGAGCGCAGGTGACAGGGGGCGATATCGGACAGGGTTGTGAGGTGGGGGAGGAGAACCCAGAGACATGAAAGCTGGCAGGGGATGTCGGAGGTGAGGTTGGGGCATAGACATTGACGGGGGGAACGAGCCTGTCGTCATTGGTGTAGTAAAGGGATTCTGAGGCAAGGGGCAGGTCAGCATAGTCGTTTTCTGTGTTGGTGGAGCAGGGAGAGTCCATTTAATTTCGTAGGTGTCGAGCGAGCCTGTACTGGTCAAGAGCTTCCAATGTGTGGTCTTTTATATGTTCTTCGGGCTCCCAAGTATTTGACAAATGTGGGAACCCCTTCCATTTGACCAAATAGTGTCGTTTCCCTCTGCAACCATCAACCTTGTGATTTATTATTGACTCGACCTCCCATTCAATTTCATCATCCACCAACTCAGGTAGCGGTGCTGCGGGCGCAGCCCCATATACCTCGTTTTCAATGAATGGAAAGATCTGAGAGGCATGAAACATGGGGTGAACCTTCCAAGTAGTCAGAAGGTCCAATCAGAAGGCAACCAGTGACACAACTTGAGTCACCTTAAATGGCCCGAGACGTCGGGGCACAATCTTGTCACACTGGTTCCTGATGCGCAGGTGACTGGTATCCAGGAGAACTCTGTCTCCTACCTTCGGCACAACATAAGTCCCTTTTGAGTGAGCCTTCATTACTTCCTGTGCCTTTCGATGAGCGAGAACGGCGACATCCCAGCTTGATGCAAGTCATTCCAATCGTTCGTCAACAGATGGAACCGGAGTGAGTTGGACCTCAGGGTACAGAGATGGGTCATACCCAAGGAGTAAGGAAAAGGGGGTCATCTGGTGGATGGAGTGGATCCGAGAATTATGGGCGAACTTGGCAGATGGAAGTTTTGATGCCCATGAGTTCGGAAACTCGGAGCAGTAGAGACGAAGATACCCTTCCACCTCCTGGTTGACGCGTTCGCTTTCTCCATTAGTCTGCAGATGGTATCCTGATGACAACTTGGTTTTGACCCCTATCGCCTTGTATAGCTCCTTCGTAAACGACGAGGTGAACTGCAGTCCTCGATCTGAGATTACTGACTCTGGGATTCCAAATCAGGAATAAATGAACCGGTGGAACAGCTGGGCCAATCCAACGGAGTCAATAGTTTTATGACAGGGAACAAAGAGTGCAGCCTTAGTTAGGCCCTGATTGACAACCATGAGAATCATGTCGAATTTGTCGTCTCCCGATACGGGGAGATCCATGATGAGATCCATGGATATTTGTTGAAATGGGAAGGGGGCTTTGGGGACATTGTGAGGGACGACCGGGGGTGTTGGCGGGTGAGTCACGACTTTCGTCGTTTGACAGACTGGGCATCCTGTGACATAAGCTTTAATGTCCTTTCCCATACCTTCCCACCAGACTTCTTTCCTCATTTTTGCAAACATCGCCTTCTGTCCTGGGTGACCAGAGGACTCGTGATCATGGTAGGACCACATGCAATGTTGCCAGTGATCTGGGGGAATGTACAGCCACATAGTCCTGAATCGTTTTGTTCCATCCTGAGTGACGGTCATGTTGTCTCCTGGCTCCGGACCTGTAGAAACCTTTGACATGTCATTCTTGATGCATTCGTACAAGTCCATGGATATCGCATAGACACCCCTAGCTCCTTTGTTGATTTCCTCAAGTGGGCGAGCATTGGGAAGCCGATTCCCCTTTGGATTTTCCTCAGATGGGTGGGAATACGGCTTGGTGTTCTGTTTTGAGCATGAAATCCAGGCCAGAAGACGTCCTATTCTGCACAGGCGGTTGATTTTAAGTTGTTTTTGTATTTTTGTAAGGGAAAAAGAGGGTGAAACGAGACGAATCTGGGGACCCACCCCCCCTGAAAGCCAAAGGTCCGGAGGGAGGACTGTGGCCACCAGGGCAGGCTCCGCGTGTTCACTCTTGTGAGAAAGAGTGTCGGCGGGGACCTGGAGGCGACCAGCCTGCCAGGAAAAACAAATGGGGTAGGACTGCATGGTGGCAGCCCAGTGAGCTTGGCAAGGCATGAGCTGTTGAGGCTCATGATAATATTTGAGGTTTTTGTGGTTGGTGAAGACCACAGTCAGTTTGATGGGGGAGAGGAGGTAGGGGCAGAATGCTTTCAGAGTGCGGATTACAGCAAGCATTTCAAGGTCATAGACCTGGTAATGCTGCTCAGCACCAACCAGCGACTGCGAAAGGTATGAACAGGGGTGCCACTCATTGTCAGACCCTTTTTGTGCGAGTACCGCACCAGTTCCGAGCTTCGAAGCATCCATAAATAACACGAAGGGCTTCGAGAAGTCCAGGATAGAGAGGACCGGAGTCGAGCACAACAAGGATTTTAACTTTTCGAACGCGCTGTTCTGTTTGGCCGTCCATTGGTATGAAACTCCTTTCTTCGTCAGGTCATGGAGGGGTCGTGTGATACTTGAGAAGGAAGGGATGAATTTGCGATAGAAGTTGCAGAATCCAAGGAAGTGACGAAGCCCGGTAAGATTTTCAGGGGCTTCCCATGTACTGATGGTGTCTGTCTTTGTTGGCGAAGTTTCCAGATGCCCCTTTCCAATGATCATTCCAAGGAACTCTATTTCTTCAGCCTCGAAGACACATTTGCTGATCTTGAGGCGGAGTCCTTCCTTTTGGCAAATTGTCAGGAACTCGCAGACACAACTGCGAAGTTCCTCCTTGGTCTTGGTGTGTATCACTACGTCGTCCATATAACCAACTTGTTTTCCTCGTTGGGATGCGAAAGTTTGATCCATGTATCGCTGGAAAGAGGGAGGTGAGTTGCATTGACCAAAGAACATTACCGTCAGTTCAAATAATCCCCTAGGAGTTATGAACGCTCCTTTCCACTCATCTCCTTCGCACACGTGGAGGTTAGTAAACCCCCATCAGATATCAAACTTGGCGTAGTATCTTGATTCCACCAACTCGTCGAACAATGCCTGCACATTGGGCAACGGGTGTGCGTCCAGGATCATGAAGGAGTTCAGGTAGTGGTAGTCTTGGATTAACCGCTTCTTTCCATCCTTCTTCGTGATGAAGAACACCGGTGCCACTTGTGGCAAGGTCAATGGTCGGATCTTTTTGCATTTAAGATTTTCGTCCAGGAATTCGTCTAGGACTTTCAGTTTGTCGGGTGACATCGGATAAACTGCTGCTTTCTTTGGCTTGAAGTCATCTCGTAGCTGGATCTCGTGGTCAAGACCCTCGCAATGACACAGCAGTGGGATATCATCTTCAGAAAACACCTGAGCGAACTCCTGGTACTCCTTCGGAAGTAAGACCTCTCCTTAGTCGAGGATAAGGCGGCCTCGAGTTCTATGGACAAAGTAGTTTTGTTAACACTACTTACCGGTTCCTCTTTGACGGAACCATCTTCATTGAATTTAATGGCATACCCCACATAAGATGGGACCTGTTCTTTAATAAAAAGGTCAGTTTCCCGGTTCGGAACAAACCCATCGTCCCAGCAAGTGATTAAGTTCTGCTCCCAATCCATTCTTGGCTTGAATTGGTGGAGGAAAGGCATCCCCAAAAGGATATGCTCCTTTCCAACCAGCGGTCCGACATAGCACTTGATCCGTACGACATGATTCTTGATGATTATCCGAACCATTACCTTTCTCATGACCCATTCAACATCCTTCCCGGTGAAGGACGTGGTCTTGAACCTGGTCTTGACACAGTATGACGGTATCTTCAATTTTTGGACGATTCGCTCCGAGATGAGCAAGACTTCTGCACCAGAGTCGATGCAGACCATTACTCCTGCCATAAAGTCCGGCAACCATGCCCTTCCGAGAGGAGATCCAACATGCATAGTGGATTCATTGCCTATAGAAGTACAATTAGCAGACAGTATAGAAGCAGGACCTGCCTTAGGAGTTTCAGCGGTCCCATTTAAAAATCCACCCCATATGCCTTTTTCTCTTCGGCTGTCGCCAGCTGGTCTCCCATGTAGGCAGTCTTGGTTCCATCGTCCGAGATGACAATTTGAATACCGGGGAGAGCTTTAGGCTTGGTAGATTTGCAGTCACGTCGATAGTGACCCTTTGCTCCACAATCGAAGTACATAATTTCAGAATTTGAACGTCGAACGTTCCGTTTGCGTTTATCAATGTCCATCGCATCAGGATCTCAGGAACCTCCATGGTAATGAATGAATTTGCATTCATACCGAGATTCCTTCCCTTCAAGGATATGCTTCATAGTGATCACGGTTCTTGCTTCTCCTGCACACTGGATCCACTTGATTACCGTGGAAGGCATGTGCCCTGAGTTGAGAACCCAATCACAATACTCCTTATTCAATCCTTTTCCAAAGAAGATCCCTGCTTCATGTGATTCTTCTTTAAGTTGGGCCTTGTTAACAAGCCCCATAAACTCGGCAATGTAAGATTCGAGTTCGCATTTTCCTTGCATGATGTCGGACAAACAAAGGATGGCCAGGGCAGTTTGATCGCCAGATTCGAAAGTAGCTTTGAGATGTTCAACAAAACGCTGGAAAGTTTCGGTGTACCAGATGGTTCTGTCAAGAAGCTTGTTTTCGTTTTGATAGTTTTCAGAGAAGGAAACTGCGGCTCCTTTTGTCATGTACGTAAGGGCGAACGAGATCTTCAAGGATTCCATGCTGTAAATGTGCTTGTTCAAGTTCAAGTACCCTTCGACCTGTGTAATCCAGGTCTGAAGCCCGTTGTGGCTTCTGTCATATTCTCCAGGATGCCCGACATTAAACTCCCTTCCTCCATTGGGTGGGCAGAACTCATACGAGTTGTCGGGATCTGCGGGGGCCTTACCCTTACTGGACCCATCCAAGGGGACCTCTGGGGGAATTACCTTTCTGTAGTTCCGCATGTACCAAGCTCGTAGAGCCGAGTCCATAGGCATACCTGTTGGGAACAGATTGCTTGACTGTCCACCAGCTATCTTGCACCAGTCTTCCACCAAAGAGCATCTCTGTTCTTCCAACCTTTCCTTCAGCTCCGCTTTGGAGAAAACCTTCGGCGGCATCTCAGGGGCTGATTCTCCATGACTGATCGTCATGGACATATACGGTGATTCACATGCTTCTTGTTCTTCCTTGAGGACTGATCCGAAAGAAGTATCAGACTTCTGATCGTCTTCTTCTTCTGAACTAAGCGTGACTTCGGTTTCCCTAAAACGGGATAGATATGATAACCTTGGGTTACTAGCTGTGGCTGACAGCCCTAGTCTTCCAGGTATCAGCAGTAAGGGAGGATTCCTTCCTAGTCCTAATGGTGTGTTTCTTGGAGGGACTGGAGGTCTCGACTTCTGAGGGTTAGACACTTTTATGAGAAGTGACAACAATGGCTGAGGGAGGATTTATTTCTCAAAAGAAACCTGTCAGCGTGGGAGTGACGGTGTGCAAGTGTCTTTACACATAGGGAGGCATGAGCGCTGGCTCTAGGGAGGTGATCTATTAAAGCCTAATGGCTGCCTGTAGAGCAGTGAATTTGATTGAGGGTTGAGGGATGCTTCTCGATCTTGGCTGACTTGTTACAGTCGACTCGAGAGGCGGGTTAAAGAAAGGAGGCGAGTTAGTCTTTACACTGAGGGAGACCAACAAGCCTGTTGTAAATGGTAGAGTTGGTTTGTTGATGTTCAGTAACCAAGGGACAAGTAGACTTTTTGCAAAGAGGTCAACAAGTCCCGAAAGCTGCATGGAGTTTTTCGATTTTGTTATGCCCGAGCATGGTGACTTCTTCAAATGGAATAGGCACGATATGCGCAAGGGGGAGACTACGGGCCGAACTTGTCATAACCCTTATGGCTGAGTTATCAAAGTATCTGGACAGAGGTTCTGTCTACTGGCAAGTCCCTAAGGTTGTTCACGCGGAGAGAGAACAAGGATAGATTGAAGGGATGAAGCTCAGTTGCAAGCTATCGAAAAACTGCAGATACAGGACGGAGTATGTAGGATTATATACTCCTAAGTACGAGTACCCTAACAGTTGTGAGCGACGCGTCACAACGTGTATCTGCAGTAATCAACAAGTTCATCAACGAAATATAAAAGAGTCATACAGTGTCAAAAGATGGGGATAGGCAGGGAGATGAAGGCTATACTGGCTGCATGATCAACACATGGCGAGGAGCCTGACACTGGATCTATAACACAACATACGGGCAATATAAGTGAGTCAGAGACGAGTCATGAAGTATGAAATGAACAAGTCGTCCATCAGAGAGGGCAGTGGAATACCGGATCACAGTGGCAATGCGGTCTCCACCAGTATTGGAAATACAGTGACTGTGGGAGATCCGAACGTTCCCTGGAGCATTCAAGCCCCTAGGATGGTGATGATTATTAGAGACACAACAAGGCACGTGATGCACGTGACTGCGAGAAGTCGAAAAAGGAAAGACCCCTGACAGAAGCATAACACCTCCCACCAACTGTCAGGAAAGTGGTCTTGCATTTTACACTCGCCAATACAATCTCCCCCTGCTGTCAAGAAGCTCAAGAATGGTATGTCTTCCATGATGTAATCCTTGTGTTTCTAACAACTTGGTGTTTGCAGCTTCATCAAAGCTGGTACCATTATTCCTCCCATCAGTATCCCCCAGCACAATTCACCTCAGGCTCAAATCTCATCTGCACCAGAACACATCAGCATCAGCGAAGATGATGTCTTGTTACAGAGATGCCATCACCCTGATTCACCAAATGCTGGTCCCATTGTCAACCCTTGGATTTCTGACTCTGAAACTTATACCATTCTATCCCTGAAAGATTTTCAATCATTTCTTTAGCATGAGTTTAGTAACTTTGTTTAGACACAGTTTATACTTGGATTGAATACACTGTGTCACATTCTCCAACTTGCTAAGTCTGAAAGCGAACTAAGTACAAAAGCAATGCGGTAGAGCACAAAATACACTACAATGCAACTAAGGCAAAATGTGGTGAGGGTACAAAATGCGCGGCACAGGCATTACGTCAGCGCGGCCAGCTGGGGAAAAAAGCGCGTTGGCGCTACAAAACGCGCAGGAATAAATGTGCAGATCTAACGCCATATGCGACGGCGATGGTACCTGCCACAGCGCTCTCGAACCCCCCCCCCCTCCCCCTGAAACGTTTATTTTCATTTTTTAAAATTTTTCCACCATTCCTGAACGCATTTTTTGCTTCGTCCTGAATCCACACTCTACGTTCCTTTTCTGACTTTGTACTCTATGTCCAACCAAATGCACATTGTATAGTACAGTATATTTGTGTTCGGGTAGGAGATTGAGCCATGCATGGATCCGCGTCCTGGATTGCCCGAAGGGCCGGTGTATGTAAGTATCACGGTATCGATTCCGAGTGTGTACTCCTGTTTTTACTGTCTTTCTTCAACTCCGGAAGGTGCTTCGACAAGAAGGCTAACAAACACGAAAGGACCAGAAGCACAATATATACCAGATTTCCTCCAAGTAAGTTGTATTCTTTTGAGAACGCAAATAGTGATGTGAACATTGCTGGCCCCATTGCCCTTGCAATCGATAGCGTAGTCTGGCTGAGACCATTCACTGTACCAAGCGAGTGCTTGTTCGGCGAAGCCCTCGTGACAAATAAAGAGATAATAGCTGTAATTTCTCGATTGCATGAGGGAGCTACTCACTATATCGAGTAACGGGTCACATACCATAGGACATATCAACTACTGACCACGAGAGTAGCTGAGCAAAGATGAGCATCCAGATGGCTGGGCCAACTTCCTTTTGAACGTGGATGACCCAACTCATAATCGGAAATGTAACAATTGTGGGGAAGAATGCAAGTACGGTCGAACAAAATACCCTTCTTGCACCGAAACGATCTACTGCCCGAGCCGCAAATAGCATTTGAAGCAGGCCATTGCCAAAGCCAAATGCCGTCAAGCACACGCCAATGGCGAATGGTGACAATCCCAATCCCCCAATTTCGATAGGGGCTCCGTAAAACAAGGGTACAAGAGCGAAAAAACCAATGTCGACAAGAGCCAGTATACCATAATTTGCGACGGGTATCATCACCGAATAGGTTTTGAGTAGAGCACGAATTGGTACTGGGGAAGTATCTTTGCCACCCGGTGTGCCAATCCGAGTATCTATTGAAGGTATCTCTGGCTGAGGGCTATTCCCATGTCGCTTCGATGGCAGCGACTGTATTCTGAGATGGTTAACCGTTCAACATGGTACGCGACGCTGGCTCACCTCCTCCAAAAGTAGTGCAGTTATGAAGAATGAGAAGGCAGCGAACGACGCGGATACGAGACAAGGGAGGAAGTACGGGTATCGAATCCAGAACGACCCTGAGAAGAGCTCGGGCCAATGGTCATGCGGCTTCGCCAACCCGCCCCCAAAAAGGGGACTGTCAGGGGCTTGATGTTCAGCACCCGGTAGGCACGAGAGCGTGTTTACGTACGCGATTGAAGCACCAGTAGAGAAAACGATAGGGATAAGCACAAATGCCTGGGCCATATTGGTGTCGTCTGTTATTTCGCCTATGACGCTTTTCATCACCCCGATATTACCGTTCAAGGCTCCGGCAATACATCGACTACAGCCAAAATTTGGATTACACTCCAAGCTGAGTGCACTACAAGAGTTCTTACCTCGCAATGAGCGCCCAGAGCGTCTTGGATAGTCCAAAACACAAATTGGATATGCTCAGACCCATGAGGCCGACAAGTAATACAGGCTTGCGGCCGACGTAGTCGGATATCCGACTCCAGCTCAAGACCGTCAGTGCTTGGGTGACAAAAAACAGGGATTCCTGAAGGTAAATTAATTGAAAGTCGTGTGAGAACAGAATGCATATGTATCTCGTGAAGCTGGTTTCCCGAGACCGGAGTTCGGCCGAACACATCCATGAGAATCGCTAGACGAATACTCACGATAGTGCCAGCATAGTATCCTATCTTGCGATCGTCGCCACCCGTAACGCCTACCTCCCTTATTAGCTACACGGCGTTGGCGGGCGATGGAAGCCGTCCAGTGTTGTGTCATCCAATCAGCTCCCACAGTGCTCTACAGTGATCTTACACATGTCTTACTCACCTGATTTATGAACGGGTAAATGTATTGCGATGACATAGGCTCAGTGGCAAGGACGAACAAGACAAGCCCCAGTTGTGTTTTTGGCAGGGGTGTCTTCGCCTTCGTTTGCGAATTTTCTAGTAGGGGAGTGCTTTCATCGGTAGCCATTTTCTTCACAACCACCGCGCAGGATACTAAACGAGCTGTTAAGAAGGGAAGAAAAGATGACCGACCGGTCAAGGAGCGCCATCATAAGGGCGAATCAGTTCTCCGAACAGTCATCGAATGATGCTGCGCGGTTGTAATGAAGGGCTAGTCTCGATTTCAGACGACCAACGACCGAGTATCGGTGACGAGTACTCAAAATGTCTAGTTAGTACAAGGCTAATGAAGTGGAATCGGAACGCCTCACCGACCCATTTGGGATGCGAATAAGCATCAAAACGCAGCGTGCGTATCGCGGGAAATCAGCCGGTCTACAAAATCAAGCGCTCAGTCAAGCAGACTACTTCGGTACAGGCCAAGTTTAGACCACCAAAAGTCCTTGTATCAGTATATTTTTTGCAAACCAGAATTCTAACAGATCGGGAGTCACTGTGGAAGCGAGATTTTGTCTGGCACCGCCATGGGCAGACGAAAGGATACGGTGGGCGAGTAGGATCAGCTTCTATTTTCATAGTTCGGACTATGACAGCGTGTACTTGTCAAGTCAGTCGCCGATCGATCGCATTATGTAATCCTTTGCAAAATCTCAAACGATGTTTCCTTCCCACAATGCTTTGTGTTCAGAATTCGGAGAGGGCAATGAGCTGGATTCATCTCCATGTACCGCAGAGTGAAGTATACCTGACTTCCAGACCCAAATTGAAGGAGTGCGCACAATGCAGTGCGAAATTAAACCATATCTAGTTGACAGTGCATGTCGTAACTAACTACCACGGTCGCCTTTCTTACTCGGCCCCAATTGTTAGGCTCCCCGAGCATTGATATTGCCTAGTGTGATGATGCTGTCAAAAGAGACATTACCAACACGGCTGCCGACTAACATGTGGTGATTGGTAGACCTTTTGGCCAGCGATACTGACAGGGAAATGGAAGGTGAAAGGCAGTTTTAGGCCAGCACAGTAGGCGCAACGTCGCAACGTCGACAATGATGCACTACTACCAGTTCACCAGTTTTGAAAAATCGAAACACTGTATCTCAGAACTACACAACTACACGGGTAAATAATATGAAGAGTACACGAGCACGTACAGGGCGATGCGTAAGGGAACTTCTGATAGAGACGGAAGTAACACGTGAGGTGTAGAAGCTGCCAAAGAGGTGCTGGTTCAAAAGACGAAATGACACAAGAGTTGTAAATGTTCCCATCAGCCCAATGGCATTTTGTCGCACCTTGCATTGTAACTCGGACCACGTTTGACGTGTTGACACACAAGTAGCACGTCACTCCGCCACTGCTCCACTTGATGCTTGTCACGTATTGTCACGTTCTCGCATCCCTCCATTGCAACGATGATTACAATTATGTAAACCGTCCTCTTGATCACCTCTAAAATTTTTGTGGGAAGTGGGAGTGTTTGAAGATTCCTATGCACAGCGTTTCACATTTATCCGCTGTGGTTTGATCTCAGCCCTGACGAGTTATTCTGAAAATAACCCTTTGGACCAGTAGACTGGTTCCCCCTTGTGTACAGATGTATTTTTTCTTCAACAAGTATCCAGCCCTCTTGAGATATGGTATGGCATGCTCCATGTACAATAATATGGCTTGAATTCAAGTGTAACATGCTGTAGTTGGCATTTTGCCACCCTGACATCTTGCAAAGCAGGAACATTCACAATTCAAAGCAGGAATCTGGAATGACCAGAGATCTCACAATTGCTCCACCTTCTTCTTGTGAGACTTGCAATGGGGAAACTGTACCTTGCCCTAGGAATATTGGCCCCCAGCCCCTCCAATGCCACAGCAGCACTGACTATCCCCTACATTGTCTGCCAAGTCTGCAACCTTGCACAAAGTAAGTGATGGGAAAATGGTACTTACATCAGGAAAATAACACTTTACTATTTTTGACTTTTTGTGACTAATGTGACTTTTTGGGAAGGAGTCTACTATCATTACCCATGTCCTGCAGGCATGGCTGCACTTTTCTTGCTGATTTTGGTCTTGTTCAAACCACCTAATTCATGGCTTTCAATAGATACCACATACATTCAAATTGATGGAGGTTCCAAAGAGATATTGTGATTTTTCTCTCAGACAGTGTGCATCACACCAATGGCTCAATATCTCTGAATTTTCAGACATTTTCTAGTCTTCTTGGCTTAGATATATCATCACTTAGTTGTCTCAATAGATTCTGTTCTCTTTTCATTCTTCAAAATGCTGTATATGGTCAAAAAAAAAGTACAGATAGTAGGTTCCTTCCCAAAAAGTCACAAATAGTCACAATAGTCACAAAAAGGTCAAAAATAGTAAAGTGTTAATTTCCTGATGTACGGGAGAGTGCGTCTCATCGTCTGCAGCTTTTCCTCTTTACAAATTAGATACGTAGAGTGGCTTAGTGATGGACGAATGCTACTCAACGCTTTCGGTCCCAGCGAGTCCATCTGCGGTTTCACGGTAGAAATTCCTTGCGCTCGTCAGCATCAAACGAGACCCCCTTGGGGTTCAACATTGGAGGACAGACACGATTGTACGTTTTGGATTCCGACATGAAGTTTGTTCCGGTTGGCGCGTAGGGGAGATATTCGTGTCCGGTCCGACTGTGAGCTTAGGCTACCCGGAGGCTACTGCGCAGTTGTTCATGACGGATCCATTCAGGAAAGAGTTTAGGATGTACCGAACTGGCGACTTCGGCTGGTGAGTTTTAACGCGTCCTGCCCATTCTGATCTTTGAATGCTGATTTCCCCAGTGTCAATCATGAAGGACGACTTCACTTCATTGGACGTCGAGACTGGCAATTCAAACTGACTGCTTGTAGAATTGAGCTGGGTGTGTTGTTTCATTCTTTTGCCGAATTTCTTCGTTTGATGGCTGTTATTCAGCCGAGATCATTGGAGTTCCGTTGGCCTACGATTTGGGTCCCAGTCGATGCAGTGCCATGCATGCTCACTGGGAAGCTATACCGCAAATGTTTGCGGTAATCTTGCCATGGGCTGCCACGATCCACGCAGAACGAGTTGGCGATGCTTGCCGCAGCATAGCAAAGCCGGCCAATAACGACCCAAAAATAATGTGCATTCCGCAGCTCAAGTGCTTATGAAGCCTCGTTTCTAATGTCTACTTTCCTTCCAAAGACTGATCAAACCTCATGCGGCATAGATATCGAAGGAACATCCCACGTAAGATATACGCTTCTCGGTAGGTCAATTATTCTGATAATATTTTGGACTTCAAGCCATTTTTTCCTGTGGAATGGTTTGCAAGTCAGTATCACTTCGTAATCAAGCAGTTTCCCTTCTTTCGAATTCTGCTGCGCTTATCTCGCAAGCAAGACAATTATAGCGCACGAGCCACCGGTAGTCAAACAGGAGCGGGCCAGATGACAAAATTGCGTGTGTCAGCCCCATTGACAAGTCGTGCGGTCAATTGAGTCGATACCGAGCATGTGAAAACTCGGGGGACAAACATTTTGCAGACCCGCCTAACGGCGTTCTTAAGACCCTCCGGGGGCATTGCGTTACTTGTGCGGCGTCCACAAGGCCATCCGGAGCATTGCGTTACTTGTACGGCGTCCACAAGACCGTCCAGGAGGGTTGCACTTCTTGAACATATATAATGTGGACCTCCATTCTGGCTTATGTTCTCCACGCTTCCAGTAGTCGGCACCATGTCTACTCACTTGTCTTGTGTCAAGCAGCACCTAGAATCAGTTCGGTCACATACTCATGGTCAGAAAACTGCGGTCATCGACGGCCATAGTGTCGATGTGCCCGCAGTAGTGGCTGTCTCTCGGTTAGTCCCTACAGAAATCTCAGCGTCGCTATCTAAGCCTGGCTAATTATTGCAGCCATGCTCATGCCCCCCGTATTGACTGCTCCCCGGAAAAGCAGCAAAATATTGCGAAAGCAGTCGCGGTCGTCGCAAAGCTGGCTTCAGGTGAACAAAGCCAGTACGGGATCACTACCGGCTTCGGAGGGAGCGGTGAGTTTGGTGACCCTTTTGCTCCCTTTTGCCGTATAAACTGATCCTCATTCTCCGAACTCGTATATTTCAGCGACAACGCGGACCAAGCAAACTGCGCTTCTGCAGAAGGCGCTCATCGCACTCTGCCAAGCGGGCATCGTTCCCTCTTTTAAAAACGGACAAGTTCTCACTCCTGAGGAACAGGATCTATTGTTCCCTCAGGATTGGATCCGTGGTGTGATGTTCGTTCGACTTAATTCTCTCATCCGTGCCCAATCTGGAACGCGATGGATCGTCATCGAGGGTCTATACAAATTACTGCTTCATGACGTCGCACCTTGTGTTCCGCTCCGTCAAAGTATAAGTGCATCTGGAGATCTAGGTCCTCTTGCGTACATATCCGGCGTCTTGACTGGTCATCCTGACAACTATGCATGGTATGGTCAAGGGTAAGTCTTGTTTGAGTCCTCGTCACTGTAGTTTTGCACTTATATCGCACGTAGCGCGGAACGCAGGGTGTACGATTCTCCCACTATTCTGCAAAAGATCGGGTTGCAGCCCATCGAGTTCATCGCTAAGGAAGGCCTTTCACTAATAAACGGCACGGGTGCTTCCAGTGCAGTTGCATGTTTGGGGATGCATGACTGCCATATCATCGGTGTCGCTTCCCAGGTTTTGTCTGCCTTCGGTAATCCAGTTTCGTTTTGGCTTTGAGATTTAGTTGTACTCAAATACCATGTTAGCGGTCGAGGTGCTCAAGGGGTTCCAGGAACCATTCACTCCATACCTGCACGAAGCTACCCGCCCGCACCCAGGCCAGATCGAGGCTGCAGCCAACATCCGTCGTGTTCTCCTGCCATCCCAACTCGCACGACCTCATCATGTCGAATCTGACCCTGAGGCGACGCTACGACAGGACAGATATTGTCTGCGTTCCGTTCCACAGTGGCTCGGACCGCAGCTTGAGGACCTGCTTGTCGCGCAGAAAATCCTGGATGTAGAGCTGAATTCGACAACAGACAACCCCATTGTCGACGTGCAGACAGAATACATACATCATGGTGCGAACTTTATGGCTATGGCCGTGACTTCTGTAGGCATTTTTTCCTTTGAGAGTTGTCTTTTATTCACACATCCCAGGCAACAGAGAAATTGCGATTAGTAGTGCACCATATAGGTAAGCTCTGATCGCCTCTGGGGACACACGGAATTGATATTCTGTCCCAAGCCAAGTTGATGTTTGCTCAGCTCACCGAATTGCTGAACCACTCCACGAACTGTGGGTTGCCTCCCAACCTCGCAGTTGGCGAACCTAGTGTCGACTATAGTCTGAAGGGGGCGGATGTTGCTGCCGCTGCCTACCTCTCTGGTGGGTTGAGAACGGGTAAAACAGTATTGTCCCTCGTTAATCGTTCTTTTAGAGATCGCGTACCTTGCCAATCCTGTTAGCACGCACGTTGTTTCTGCTGAGATGCATAACCAGTTCTGTATCTTAAGTGTAGACTGCAGGTGATGTGCACTGACATACTCATAATAGGTCTATCAACTCTCTCGCTTTGATAAGCGGACGCTACACTCTCGAAGCGGTCAAGCTTTGTTTTATGGCAAGTCTTATTACGTCCCTACTGAGTGTTCGTGCTGGCGATACTCATAGTCCTGTAGTTGATGTCAACCCACCTCTTCGCTCTCTGCCAGGCAGCTGATCTCCGGACCATCGAGGCGACATTCCGTAGCAAGCTCTTTTCCGTACTTCGCACCGAGACTGCCGTGCACCTCCCCGGCGTACGATTTGACGACGATTTCTTCACACGCCTCAACAATCGTCTGATCGTGCTCTTGAACGGGTCTACCGATCAGGATTCCACGACCCGTTTCGAGCATGTAATGGGTGACCTTGCGTCCACGCTTATATCCCTCCTAAATGATGAGACCGCCACCATGGACGTACCTCTCAAAGCCATCAACCAGTGGCGCATATCACTCACCAGGCACTCCCGCCAAATTTTCGTGGAAACCAGGGCAGGTTATGCAAAATCCCCTGATGCTGGAGGGAAGTTGCTCGGTCGAACAGGGATGCTTTATACGTATGTTCGGGGGGTGTTAGGGGTGAAGATACATTGGGGGGACCCGACCGTGGACAAGACAACGATCGGGTCGGAAATCGCGAAAATTTTCCGAGCGTGGAAGTCCGCTGAGATGGCAGAGTTGATGGTCAGGATTTTGGTGGGCCCAGAAGGGGATTTGGGTGGTACTAGTCGCGCGAAACTTTGAGTGCTGCCAGTCTGCTCCTGGCAGGGATTAATTTGTAGGAGTGCAGGTGATGAGGGAATACCTGCCCATGTTGAAAATCTGTCCTATGTAAACATCTTCTTTGTACGTTGTAGTTGAGAAGTGACAAAGATATTTATAGATGTAAGGTGGCAGCGGCTGGCAAGCCTTGCTCAGTCTCAATTGTTAAGCTCCCTGAGCATTGGTGTGGTGTCATCGGCAGGATGGTTTCAAAAGGGGCATTCAACCTTGCCGACAATTAACACGGCTGTCGACTAACGTGTGGTATTTGATCAGGTCATTTAGGCAGCGCGATAACACAAGCAAAGTAATAAGAGGTATGCATAGTAGAAGGTGAAATTTTAGGCCAGCACAGCAGGCGAAACACTGCGACGCTGAAGATGACGCACTATCGACAATTCATACGTGGCGGGAATCTGGAACGACCAGAAGTCGTACCTTCCTCTTGCGAGATCTGCAATGGGGAAGCTGTACCCCGCCCCGATTCTCACACCTCCTGGTCGAGACCAGTAAGAGTCAAACGCAGGGGCCAGGCAGTAGTAGGACACTCCCACCAATGGCATACAACAGTTAATGATCATGTTTCAGAAATATTGCCCCCCCAGCACCTCCTCTGTCACCACAACAGTCACGATCCCCTACGTTGTCTGCGACCCCGCACAATATAAGTGACGGAAAATTGCAATTTGAAGCTTCAATTCGAGGACGATGCAAGGGCTGAGATCCGTCGCCTGACGACTTTCATTCAGCCGAGATTGTTGGAGTTGCATTACGCTAAGGTTTGGGTCCCAGTCGATGCGCTGCTATACTAGGGAGCCGAACCGTAAATATTTGCGGGAATTTTTTCATGGGCTGCCACCATCTGCGCAGCACCAGTTGGCGATGCTTGTCACAGCATAGCATAGCAAGCCAGCGGACGAACAGCGGCCGAAACATAATGCTCGTATTCCGCAGCTGTTGAAGTAGCTGGGCGACTGAGGTGCTTCTGAAGTTTCGTTTCTGACACTTATTTTCCTTTCGAAGGCCGACCGGACCTCAAGCCCTCGGGATGGGGATATCGAAGAAGAGTCTCATTTGACACTCATGCCTCTTAGCGGGCGGGTCGTCCTGACCACATTTTGGAGTTCGAGCCAATTTTGTCCTGTGGAATGGTGCAAGTTAGTATCACTTTCTGTCCTGTGATGAATGCACGCGACACTGTTGGAGTTGCGATGTAAGGTGAGACAACTGACAGTCTCCATTTCGCTTGATGCAGGCATCAGCGAGCATGTATCAAGGTTCCCATATTCGATATCTCCAAGTGCGTTAAGAAGGGAGTCGAGAGTAGATTTCGAAGGAAACACTCTCTGAAACTTTACACCGCTGCTGGCTGCTTGGAGCCCTGGTTTTCGCCTTATGATGGTAGGTGCATAGTCACCAGGCACCGTTCAAGTATTCCATTAGGTCTCGTTCCGCGGAAGCCTCGGCTCTCCTTCGATGGGACTTTTTCATTCCTCAATCACCAGATATTGTGAATACAAAATCGCACAACTCACTCACTAGATACGAAATGCAGCATCTTTCTCCCGGGCTTGAACCACTAGTTCTGGCAAAATGGTTGGTTATATGTTACAACGTACAACTCCCTGATTCTGGTGGGGGCAACATGTACAGCGTAAGAGTATGTCGTTGTCATCGGCACTCGTGAAAAGACTTGATGAGTCTCGTGCGTGTCTCCTGGAATGGCATTAGAAGTACCCTTGTGACGGTACGTCGAAACATACAACATTGTAACTGAACCTTTTCCTAAGGTCTTATGGTGTCCTTCCCACAGCCGAGGATTTTGGAAGGTTAATGACTAAAGGGATACACGCACGTTCAGAAGTACACGTGTACGTATGTACTCAATTATGTATGTACCAAACAAAACAAGCCTGCCTATCAGTATCACCACGTAAGACATAAAAGGTGCGTAATAGATGTTCCAGAGAACCGCGTGGACTCGGATAAAAGATTAACGAGTGAAGCAATGAAGAATCACACGGGGCTTCCTATGGCTCCGCGGCTGCACTTCGGTGAGCCTCCTTTCCAGCACCATCTCCTTCCTTAATGCTCTCCTCACTCTCCGACTCTGGCTGGTAAAGCTGCTCCGGTGTCGGGTTTTGGAACAGTATGAACTTCTTAATCCCATACGGGATCTGTCTGAGCCCATACGCAGCATGGACACGAGCGGGCACTGAGAACACCTGATCCAGTTCCTCGAGCGTCTTACCCTTCGTCTCGCGTACGAAGAGGAGGATGAGGAACCAGAGTACCATGCACCACGCTGCGTACCATCCGAATGCACCTTGGGGCTTGAACGCAAGCACCAGAGACGGCCACGTGATGGACAAGACAAAGTTCCAGAACCAAGTCGTGGCGGTTGCAAAGGACATGCCAATGTCACGGATGTAGAGTGGGAATGCTTCGGCGGAATAGGTGAATGGAACAGGCCCTTCGCCGGGTGAGTAGAAGATGGCGAAAAGATCTGGAAGAATGTAAGCGACAGTTGTACTGAGCAAAACAAGCAGTTCACATACAGATGCCAACCGCTACCCCAGCAATTCGTCCTTCCCTGACGGTATCCCAGAAAGAGAAGCCAGTTATCAGGAGACAAATCGCCATACACGGGAAGGTGAACAAGAGCAAGTTACGACGCCCGAACGTGTCGATCTGGGATGGGTGAACTACAGTACGGACACCGTAGAAAGAGAAGACATACGGTAAAGACTGCTGGGAGCGCGAATAACCAGTTCAAAACTCCGAAACCAACCGTTGCTGCGAGAGCAGAAGTATCCGAGAAACCAGACTGGGAGAAGATGTTCGACGAGTAGTACGCTGCGAGAGCGGATCAGACTACGATATGCCTCTAGGCAAGAAGGTAAACTAACCGATCACGTTTACCCCACAGAATTGTTGGCCAAACATGACAATCCAACTTGCGAGCGCTGCGTTCCTGTTACGGGGAATAGTAAACATCTCCACGACACGGTTTCTACCCTTCTTCATCTCGTTCTCTGCTTCGAGCAGGATATGGATATAGTACAGGTCGCGGGCAGCTTGAACACGTGAAAAACGCAAGCGACAGAGTTCATTGAAGGCTTCCTCGTATCGACCCTTGCCAATTAGCCAACGAGGAGATTCGGGTGCATATAAAACTTGCAAGCAAACGATCAAACCCGGGATACCCGCAGAGGCAAGCATTAACCGCCAGTTGAGGCCTTTGATACCTCCTGAGTCGGGAATGAAGTAGAATGCTAGATCAATGATGTCGCCGAGTCCGATACCAAATGCTGTCCACATTTGCCACATCATGACAAGTGCACCACGGATTGGAGCCGGCGCACATTCAGCGGCATAGACGGGGACGGTCGCAGATTTGGGACCGATGCCGAAACCGAGGAAGAACCTCGCGATGAAAAGATGCCACCAGGTATTTGTCAATGCTGACCATATACAAGTGAGGAACGAGATTAAGCAAGTAACAAAAATCGTTTTTTTTCGCCCAAGCCATTGATTCATGGGGTGGGTTAGCCAACATGACACGGTTGCGCAGCAACTAGTGTGTGGGAATCAGTGATGGCAAGGAAGATATTTGGAGGCTAATGATAACGTACAGATAAGGCGCAGAGTTAACGACGCCAAGTAACCAACTGCCACGCGCTGATGCGTATGATGAGAGTGGTGTAAGCAGACATATATAGACGCAAAGTACACACAAGTCGTGGTATCCATTCCAAATTGTGACGGATAAAAAAGTTGGGCCCCGTTAATGACAGCCTCATCCATGCCTTGTACTGCGGCAGCCAGGGAAGACATGACAACCATCTACGTAAGTATGGGAGAACGCGCGTCAAAGGTGTACTCCATGTGTGCAAGTCGAAATGTGGAGTGCGCACGTAGTACAGGGTCCCTGTTTGTCTCCATTTGTGGGTAACCTCGTCCTCCAGAAACTTCTTATCTTCGTCTGTAAACATGTCGTACTGCCTGTAGGCTGGCAGGGGTATGAGACAGACCGAGGGACGAAATTCAAGTCACACTGACCATCCGCATTTTGTGCTACAAGAGCCCCCTTTTTCAGTTCAGGAAGTATATGTGAAAGGCCCCTCTCCTGAGCGAATATCTCGACCTCGTTCATGAGAGTTTCGTATGGAACCCCTCGTAGTGGATTGGCCAACTTGGCATCGAGGTTGCTGTACTTATCGGGTGAAAAGGTGGAGGACGAACGAGGAGTGAACGACGCACGATACAACCCTAGTCTTTGCGTCCAGGTGGGAATGGTGTTCATGGTGACGCTTCGACTCCTGTACGCTCTCCGACATGGTGAGAGCACAGGATAAGGGGGAGAAGCTCACCGTATCTCAGACGACATTTGTTTTTATACGACAGGGCAAGCCTAAAGTGGGAAATAGAAGCCATTGGCACCCCAGTTTGGAGCGGGCATCATTCTTTTAGCCGACATGCTTTCTAAATTCTGATCGATGGAGAATTTCGTCGTCCAGAACGGTCCACCCGTACCCGCCTCATCTGTACTTGCAATCCACAGATTTGAAGACACTCTCCGAGTCCATCGCATCGATGCGACTTCATTCTATGGGGACGACAATGCGCTCGTCGTTCAAGACGGCGCGTGCGTTGCATCATTAATGTATACATACATGGCAGAAACCTAAACTTACTTGGCCTACTACACCGCCCTCCCCGCGGCTATTCTACCATGCCGCGATTTCGAGAGGGTGGAGGTTTGGGTTAATAGGTGCACTCCTGATGACCCAGCATCAAGAACTCTCCACCCCGAGTCACCCCGTCGCTATCACCCCAATTTTTGACACGGTAAATCCAGTGACACAGCATGCATGTGCACTCTTGACAGTACTCCATGATCGCGGCGGTGGCGGCGTCTTATCGATGATAATGTACTACAGAACTTCCCTCTTTCTCCGCTCGTTGAGGCTGTGGTCCAAACGGGGTAAATTCCTCCACAAATATCAGTCTCTCGCACCTCCTCCCGCAGTCTCTAGTGTCGTGATCAGTGACGTCATACACGCTCCACGAGCGCTCTCACTCTGTCGTCCCTGGCAACGATTCCGACACCCCTCAATACGGTAAGTGCTGCACATGATGTATCAAGCATGGTACTGAGACCTGGGAGCAGAAACGTCGGCGCGACTATTGTTGCTGGAAAAACACCCGAAGTTCGACCTCAGTATGTAGGTTGTTGCAATTGTCCGGCCAATCAGCATCACCCATCCGAATTTGGAGTACACGTGCTCAGAACTGATTTCCCGATGGCTGATCGGGTTCTTTGGGCTACAACTTGAGAAGAGAACGAAACCACCGAATACATTGGGGTTATCGTAACTCCCGATGCTTGGAGTCGCATAGTGCTGCGAATAAGGCTGTGACTGAGGGAATGCTGGAAGCCACCCTCGGGGTCTCACCGTTCGGCCCATCAGAATGTTTTCCATTGTCAGGGTCGGCTGCTCTGTCGAAAGGCGGTGATGCGCCCGCATCAATCTGAGCCACAAGCTCCTAGTCAAGCGCGCCTTCAACCGCCCAAGAAGTCGGAGGACCCATTTAAGCGCATCGGCACCTGTGCCAGCTCCGCTAGTACATGGTGACGTGTATGCCTATGTAATTCTGGCGAAGCGATTCGCTCAGGAACAGGTCAGTTTTCCTCGTTACTGAGATACAAGAACACGATAATAGTGATGGCAGGTCAGACGACGAGCCATCCAGTAAGCACGGACCGCTATATGCGGATAATATCACACCTCATGGGTACACGACGAACCCAGCGTGCTCGCTTTCCCATCCACCTTCGGTCTCGTGTAGTACTGACTGGCGCATATGTCTACAGATCAGACAACGATCCACCGAGTAGGCCCTGGCCGGTATGCGCGGGCAATATTATACCTCATGGGTGTACGACGAAGACAGTGTGCTTGTCCTCCGATCCGCCTACGATCTCATGCAGCACTGACCAGCGCATGCGCATGTGCAGCTAATTGACTACCATTCACACGCATTTCAGTTCGGCCCTGCATAACTTCGGGCCAGAGAGTATGTAGGCCGTGACCTCGAGGTGTAACTTCCGCCCAATATCCGTCAGCGATCGGGTTCGAACGGGCCTGAACATTCGGCTGTTGTTCCGGCCACGGATATTCCCTTAGTGTCATCAGTGTCGGAACGTGTCGACCTTCTTCACTTTTCACGCTTATCGCGGTGCCGAAGGTGGGTCGTCTTTGAACCTCCTTGCAACGTGCATATAGCATTTCTCATTCGTTCGGATCACGCGTGCCTATCGGCCCCTATTTTATGAAATGATTTCGATCGGTGAGTGCAATCTAAGTACGCATACCCGAGTACAGTGAATTCATGCTTTCTGCTAGAAAAGGAGTTGCTCTGACAGACTCGAAGGACTAGATGGACAGAGTTAGTTAGTAACGTGGTTGGAGGTCATGTGTGGCGAGGGCAACGTGCGTTGTAACTGGCTAAGCTGACTTAGGCAGTCAGGTGAGAGTACTTCCTTCATACCCACCTCAATGCAGCATGTTTTGTTGCGAATTACGTTCAGTCGTATGGAATGACCTGCAGGTCACTTTCATATAACGCAGCAATGTGAAGTCTTCCGCAGCCCACTAGTTGCATGTGTAACGGGTATTGTGAACGGCTGAAATATCCCTTCTTGTCGCATGAACCACAAATGGTGGCACCCAGTTCATCGTCGGAAGTCTAGAAGGTCGCCATCGGTGAAATTATGACCCTTTTTCATCGTCCAGAACGGTCACCCGTACCCGCCCCATCCGTACTTGCAATCCACAGATTTGAAGAGTCTCTCCGAGTCCATCGCATCGATGGCTTGATTCTATGGGGACGACAACACGCTCGTCGTTCAAGACGGCGCACGCGTCGCATCATTAATGCATACATCCATGACAAACGCCTCAACTTACTTGGCTAGCGGTTACACTTCCCTTCCCCATGGCTATTCTACCAAGATATGAATTTGGGTTAGCAAGTGCGCTCATCATGACCCAGCATCAAGAACTCCCCCTGTCACACCATCGCTACCACCCCAATTTTTGACACGGTATATCCGGTGACACAGCATGCATGTGCACTCTTGGCAGCTCCATGATCGTGGCGGCGGCGGCGGCCTCAGGCTTCTCGGACGTTTTCCTTCACACAAAACAGGGAACCGAGCAAGTCTGAGTGCTATTAACTAGCGACTGCAAAGTCCAAACTGTTTCCTTCCCAACTGAAGGCGTTGAACACAAGCTCAGTGATCCCTTCCCCACTCGCCTATGCACATACGGAAAATTGCCCATACTTTGTGCAGCGTCTCGAGGGCACTGGGATCTAGTTGTTGACCTTCATATCATCTACTAGACAAATCATTGCCACCCATAGCCTTTTTTCATATAGTGGATACTCTGTGAGCAAGATTGGCATGTTGCGCGACGATTCAGCTCCTGCCCTTCTCTCGTAGAATACCGGTTATACAATTTTCCGCATGGGAGTTCATCTTATAACACCACTTGGAGGGGTGGCGATAATATCGTATTCACCTCATCAAACGTCGAACAGCGATTTCACGATGTTGTCGATGGCATTTTCGAATGAACCCCTTGCAACGTTACTTGAATGTATATCCTCGGCGATGTTCATAATGGGTCATTTCACCTTGTTTTATCTGCAAGTCCTCTGCTCTCTGACAACTCTTCTCTTCTATGCATTCTTCACTACATTGACTGGTGTTGCTCCTCTTCCTCTGCTGTCTCCCCCGTCCCACCATCTGGGTGTAATATGATAACTAGCCAGTTATACGCAGATTCTGAACGCTACTGGTACACCCTGTTGTCAGACTTCGGCTCGGTCCCTCTCACTAAATGTGTTCGTGCACCTTCAGCATCTGCTTCCATTTGAGTCACGGAAACACACACAGATTTCGAGCATCTTGGTCTGGGACGAATGAAGCACGTGGATATTCGATTGACTCTGCTGTATGCTTGGGCTGTGGTGCTGTCAGAGCATGCCGGAACCGAGGGTATCCTCACCGCCGAGGGCGTGTCATCTAACGTCTTCGAGATTTACCACTAAAGAACAATGTTACCGGTACTGCCAGGGATCGTTCTCGTCCCTCGACGGGTTTGGTTCTCCTCGATTCTCTATCCTCGAGAGCAGTTGTCCCTGCCACTTGCTCCAGATGCCATTCGTGCTTCGGCCACCTGGGAAGTTACCAAGAGCGTGATAAACGAGGGAATCCACTCTGTTGCAGAGATTCTAGAGGAGCCTGCATTCTCGCTATTCTCCTTAGCTCAGTGATCGCATTTCCGCTCATACGACACGCCCCCGCACCTGACACTCTCATACACCCCACCTTCACATTGAGGTTCGTTCCCGGCGGTTCTGACGTGCAAGATATGCAGTATACGCTCGACCACCTCGTTCTTGCATTTGAACAATTCCTCGTTAACGCCTCATTGTCTGGTGTGGAAGTCAATATGATGACAGCGAACGAGCATGCGTTCACGCAGGAACCCCCTCTGTCGTCAAAATCAACAGTTTAGCGGAGCCGGAGAACCCTGCACGTTACTCTTTCGTTTACGATCTGCTGGCACGTCGTGCCCTTGCCCGTCCAGAAAACGTCGCCGTTGAATGTGATGGAAGAGTGGTATATAGCTATGCTGGACTCGACGCCGCTTCCAACCAATTCGCGCAGTACTTGAAAGATGCTTTATCTGTTTGTCCCGATGATATTGTACCTCTTTTCTTGCCACAGTTTCCGATGGCCATCGTTGTCCTCTATGCGATCCTAAAAGTCGGCGCGGTATATCTTGCTGTCGATATTGAAACTCCTACCATATCCTCACCATAAAGGCAGAGTGTCTAAAACAGCCAGCGGGAACAGCGGACTGATGGGGGGCGAGTCTGTCTCTCGTCATAAAATTGTGTATTTCTCGAGTTTTTGATTTTGCTGTGCCTGGAGACCACGGCTTGATTAAGTGGATACCAATGTGGAATACGTTGCCGACGCAGTTAGCACTGTAAGTGTCACATCATAGACTTGAGATCAACAGGGCCAGAAGGGTTTTCTCGGGATAGGTTGTTTTTTAATATTTTGCATCCGCCCCTCAACGTCCCCGCTTTGTGTGAGTCTAATTTACGGTCTGGTTGTTTCATGATAAGTCGCTGATATAATGAGGGCGATTGGGTCGGTGGTGGAATCATGAGTAGCCATTTCGTTGAATCAAGATATCGACACAAACAAGGAACTCGTCGGGTATGGATCGCCGAATTCGATTTCTGGATTTCTGGGTTCTGTGTATGCTCGTCTCTTTCCTCGTAGTGTGATGTTGCCAGGTCATTCTGACAAATTCGCTCCATTTGTAGGCCCAACTATCTTGTCTACGTCAATACGTTGATGTAATTGTTCCCTGCATTTTTCTGTACTGGACACTCACGCGAAGCTTGTCGTTCGATAGGTTCTACCGTGTCGGAGGAGGAAATAGAATCGCAGGGTTAATGCTTGCTCTTGTGACCCTTCTCATCCCGCTGGTCGGCACGGCACCAGTTGCATACATCCGTACGTCGTCACCTCACTTGAGTTCTCAAATCTCGTTTAAGGGTCCGTTCACTTGCCTGTGATAGCGTTCGTCGTCGTCGGTGCATTAATTTTTGCGCTTGGAATTGACCTTGTCGAGGGGACACTGTGGGATACAAAGTATCGCGTGAGTTGGTGCGTGGCAACATTTTCTTTCCTTTTCCGCAAGGTGGAGGGGGAACGGGTGATGCTGACACCGATTTCATTGCAGGACTGAGTATGTGACCATCGTGAGCATCATGGTGACGATGACTGTGGCATTTCATGATTGGCGTGCTGTTCGGGATAATTGTCAGTTGTGAGTTTTCTTTTCATTTAACTATGATCCCAGCATGTATCGTTCATTCCTTGCAAAGGTGTTTTCTTTGTCGTACAGAACTCGCGGCGGCGGAATATTCAAGCATGCTACCCTGGCAGCGCAATCATGTCCACTGTCCGCCGTCCTGCTGCATACAGGGCCTACATCCACGAAGTCTCGAAACAAACACACATTATCCAACTACAAGGTTTCCTTTTCTTTGGAACGATCGTGCGCGTTGAGGAAAAGTTACGGAGTATTGCTGAGGATCCGGACTGACGAACCAACCCTTTACAGTTCATAGTCGTAGACTTTTTTTAAGTCTGAATTTAAGTGTGTGAGGGTGGTTCTACCCTATGTTGCACTATTCTAGCGTAGTTTGACGATCTAGCTTTGGCCCCCTGTGGCCTACCATTCCTTACCAGCGAGTGAATGCCCTGATGGCAGACCTGTTGGCCGAAATGGGTGTAGAACCCATACCAACCTTCGGACCCAGTCGTTCCTGCAGAATCGAATAGCCATCCGTCTCTTCGTAACATGTCTAGATCGAGACCTGTAGCGATGACTATCACATAAAACACCACCGGCATCACCAAGAAATCTATTGTCCGAAAAAAAGATTGGGTATGAGCAGTATGAGTAACTTGACAGCCGGAAAGAAAATAAGCTGTACTCACAGATTGGAAACACGAGTTGATGCTTCCACCGGGATGTAATAACCCTCATCAGGATAGCTAGGGCCAAAGGCGGGATCCACTGTCCAAGTGCATGTGTGTTCGTCGTTAAATATCGAAGGGTGTCCCACGTAGGTGGATCGAGCGCATCGGAGGGCAGACGTGTGCTATCTGTCAATCTAACATATCGACGGACGTGGCAGAATTAGATATGGATCCGAATATAAGTGCCCCAGTCAATCCGAGTTTTGCTCACTCTGTCAAAATAAGGGACACGCCAACTCCACCTATGCACCCGACGAGGATATGTCTCGGGAAGAATCCGATGATGAAACCGAGAGTAGGTATCCCAGCAGGAGGAACGTCAGTCCGTACATCATCCGCGCCAACTATTGGTACGCAGGCTCCATCATCGAGACAAGATGAAGTGCGTTATGGTTTGACAAATTTACTTACCTGTCAAAACAGAGGACAAGGGAAATGCAATAAGCGTTGTTGCGATCACTTCACGCACGTGCTCTTTCCCGATCTCTCTCTATTGTCGATGCGATGATATGGAAAAACGGCTGCCCTCACAGGAAATTTGGGCAATAGGAAGCACAGTATTCGGACATCGGAAGCGGGATCAGATTGGAAATTGTGAGAAGGTTATGGACATACGACTGTCTCGATCATGTTACTCCCATTCGCACCTGCGAACTGACTTCCGCCGAACGAGTAGATGAATAGGGAAGTCACTGCTCTGGAAATGAATTCAGTTTCAAGTGTCAAGCCATCCCCTGAATTTTGTGCCCATATTCTCGAGAAAGCAAAAAAGCGGTGGAACCGGGATTCGAGTCGGATGGTGGTGTCGGAATGCCATACCATCGACACTAGCAAAGGAAAGCTCGTACTCACGAGACGAAAAATAGCGATACGCCCATTCCACCCAAGCTAGTGAAAACACTGGAAGCAGGAAACATTATCATTCCATCTGCGGAAATGTCCATGAAGAGAATAGGAAGGACGCAGAAAGAATCCCTCACAGGAGAGACCATCCAAGATGTTCAAAAGGGCACCAAAAATGACTGCAGGAACAGAGGAAATGGCTATTTTTGCCACATCGCAAATATCGACGTCGATTTCAAATACGTGATGCAATCTGGCACCCAAACCCGTGAGAACAGTTTTCTCGGGAGGACCCAGACTGGAGGGGGGATCGCGATGGGCGATGACGGTGTGCCGAGGCAATGAGGGCGCCGCTTCAGATGGCGTACGCGGTAGTGCTCCTTCTTGCTCTTGTATTGGGAAAATACCACTTTCCCGGGCAGCGATCTCGTCCCTCCTTCTATAGCGAGGCTCGTCAGGGAGGGACCCCCCAGTTGTGAGAGACGATGATCGTGAGTGTTCGACAATCGTTGGCATACTTCCATCGCTAGGCGATGTCAGTTTTCGAGTGAGTAGGAAAGATAGGCCTGATGGTGTGAATAAGGGAGATTCAAACGATGTATCCTCGTGTGAGGAGGTAGAGAGCATCTTTTGTGACGTCCCCGTCTCTTGAGACGACTCCAAGTAGGGGAAAGAGCAGGGAAATCTGAGGCAGAGGCAGAAGCAGTATCTAAGGACGCAATTTGCAGATGGGAAATAAAATCTAGATCTCCGGCAGGCCCATCTCCATCCTGACCATCGTAAGGAAGAAAAGCCACCGATTCAGAGGGAGGAGAGAGGGACGGGGTGGGCGTGATCAGAATCGAAGTCTCGCACTCGTGCACGCTGTCCGTGTGGCCAATGATCGGACGTAAATGGCGGTTCCTGGAGGACGCACGATCGCCCACGGGAAGGAAAAGGCAAATTGGACAACTGGATGGTATTCTCGCGTATGTCACCAGACACACGTAGGTGAGTGAGGATGCGACGAGGTGTAGAGTGGTTTCGTCATTGGAGAAGCCTCATCAGGAAATCAACACTTTACTATTTTTGACCTTTTTGTGACTTTCTTTGACTTTTTTGTGACTATTGTGACTATTTGTGACTTTTTGGGAAGGAACCTACTATCTGTACTTTTTTTTTGACCATATACAGCATTTTGAAGAATGAAAAGAGAACAGAGTCTATTGAGACAACTAAGTGATGATATATCTAAGCCAAGAAGACTAGAAAATGTCTGAAAATTCAGAGATATTGAGCCATTGGTGTGATGCACACTGTCTGAGAGAAAAATCACAATATCTCTTTGGAATCTCCATCAATTTGAATGTATGTGGTATCTATTGAAAGCCGTGAATTAGGTGGTTTGAACAAGACCAAAATCAGCAAGAAAAGTGCAGCCATGCCTGCAGGACATGGGTAATGATAGTAGATTCCTTCCCAAAAAGTCACATTAGTCACAAAAAGTCAAAAATAGTAGAGTGTTATTTTCCTGATGCTGTTATGCAATCAGCCTATGGTACCAAGTGGGAGAACAGAATGAGGCATAATGACACCACAGGAATATAAGGTTCTCTGCACCAGTATTCTGAAGTACAAATTAGTGGCACTCAAGGTGGCTTTGGAATTGCTCTGGAATTGTGCCACTGCTGCTATAAAATTTGACTCTGACATGCCAGGCCCTGTGGCACTGCTTGACTAGCAATACATGGTAGTTACTTATCCTGGAAGATACATGTCAAATAACATATCAAACTTGTATTAATGCATTGTACATGATCAATAAACATCTACCCATCATCCAAGAGCTACCAGATGCCCCAGAAATCTGTCTGCCAAGATCTGCTCAAACAGCTGGACAAGACTAGCCTTCATGTTGTGATAGCAAGGCTTGAAAATGCATGATGTGGAGTTGATGGTAGCAGCTTGGAATCTATGTCAACGTTGCTGAGTTCAGGCTCCAGCTCCCCCACAACTCTCTTCTTCATCACTCCACTGTTGCCAGTCACTCTGATCCTGTCAGATTTTGAATCCAGCACCTCTGATGACACAGACTCCACAGCTGAGCATGATGGGCATTATGCTTGGCTGCTAAATGCAATCATGGCTCTCAGAGATGAAGTAGAGCATGTGCATATCCTTAAGAGACCTGAGATGCCAATGATGCAGGCATCTCAGCTGTGCCTCCTTGAACATTTCACAGATCATCAGCCCCACCTGTTTCGAAAGCACCTTCATGTAGACCCACCAATTTTTGATTGCATTCTGGATCAGATTAGTGGACATGCAATATTCCAAAGAAATTCTGAAAACTGTCAGCTGGCAGTCACAGTCCAGTTGGTGATCTTCCTTTTCCATGCAGGGCATTATGGAAATGTGGCATTGCCTGAGGATGTAGTGCAGTGGGCCAGTGTTAGTGTTGGCTCAGTTGTCAATTGTACAAACTGTGTGATGGTAGCTATACTGGATGAGCATGATAGATTCATCAATATTCCATCTGAAGACTTGCAGGAGATGGAAAGAGTGTGGGTTTTCACTGAGTCATGCACCTGTTCAGCCTGGAGGAATGGTGTGTTTGCTGCTGATGGTTCGAGTATTCCCTTCTTTGAGAAACCACATATCTTTGGGGAAATGTTCTATGATAGAAAATCTAGGTACTCATTGAACCGCCAGGTGTGTACTCAAACACTGAGTGTGAACAGCAGAAGAAACTTACCAAGATAGCTTATTGTGTTGCTGCACAATCTTCTTGTTGTGGACTACAGACTTGGACATCTGGGAAGCATCCATGATGCATGGGCCTTCCAGGGGACTCACATCACTTCAAACCCTATGCAGTTGATTCCATGTGATCATTGGATGTGGGCAGACAGTGCATACCCATCAGAGATGTGGTGTGTTGTCCCCTTCAAAAAACCTAAAGGTGGGAGATTATCTTGAGATCAGAATGTGTATAACAAGTACCTTTCAAAGGTACACACCTAGTTTTGCCACAGTACATGGGCTGACAGCTTTGGAAGATCCATGTACAAGTTGAGCATGCATTTGCCACCTTGAAAGGGTGCTTTCAAAGCCTCTGTGAAGTGTGCCTGAAAATCTGGACAGAGAAAGATATGAGAGTCATGATTTACTGGGTGCTTTGTTGCATCATCCTACACAACATGATCATCCAGTTTGAGGAGGAAATGGACAATACAATTGAGCATTCAACTGATTGGGCAGTTAACAAAGGAAGTGGCCTTGATGATGGGGATGGAATTGCTGTGGTGGAGGCTGTGGAGACTATTGGTCAGTGATTTCGAGCAAAGCTATTGGATCAGTTGTTTCAACATCTCAGATGGGAACAAACCCATTAATGGCAGTTGTGGGAGACAGTAGTATTAGCAAGATGAAAAAAATACATTCACCATATGTACATCTTGCAAGAGAATAGCGGAAACATGAATATGACATGAATACATAGTGGGAACATGCTGGAGATGGATACAGTGGGGAAGCATGGGTAAAAACTTGGCCACAACAAGATAAACCTATGCAGTGGGAGGGGTTGCATCTGAATCGGCCTTCATGAGTTTTGAAAGCTTGATTTTGAGGCAAAGTGTCTCTGCCTCACTGTTGAAGGTGATCTCCTGGGCCTTCATCAGCTGGATGTCAAGTTTCTTCACCTCCAACTCCAATTCCATCTTAGTTGCCATTTCCACCTGCTCTTTCATCAATTCCTCCTTCCTATGAAGATATTCCATCTTGATCATATAGCATTTAGTCTTCCCAGAAGAAGAAGAATCCACTAACAACTCAGCTTTGTGACTCAAGTTGATGAGTCTTGATGCTGAGACTTGCCACATTTAGTTAGCATCAAACTTGTCTTTGATGATGAGTCCCAGAGGGACTGGTTAGGTTTTTGGGAAGAGCTACCAGAGGAGTCAGATGTTGTCATAGAGGCAATACTTGCAGATGAAGGAGGAGGGTGAAGATATGGTGAAGACTGAGAGAAGGCAATTCAGCTGTCTGATGAGGGCATATGGCCCCTTTGCAGGAGGGAGAACCTAGAGGGGAAATGAGTGTCACTTGGCATTGAAGGCCATTGTAACTAGCAATAACTTATCAGTAAAATTTCATTAACATTGCTCTGAATGAACATGAACATACCTCATCACCCTGCACAGATGCAGAGTCCATGTTGATGTCAGGGTACTCATCACCACCAGTCTGCTCATCCCCAAACCCTGGCATTGCCTCATCAAACCCAGCTCCACCATCTTCTTCACCCTCATTAGTGACTTCACCACTAGCTTGAGATGGCATGTCCTGCTCAGCTTTCTCAAGTTCCCCCACTGTCCCCCCCACACCCATGCAATCACCTGCAATCTCAGCCCTGGAACCCAAAATGTTCTTCATACCAAGTGTCTTGTTTTGGATAACCACTAAGAAGCCCTTTGCATGGTTTTTGTTTGGCTTGGAGTTGAAGGGCTTGGGATTGAACAATGGGTTCCCCTGCCAAATGGAATGTAAGTCATCATATGAAGGAAAACTGTTGAGAATGACATCTGTATGTACATATAAGCCCCTGCATTCTTGTACATCAGTCATGTAACATACCATGAAGGTTGACAAATTTTGGATGGCCAGGTATGATGCCTTCCCCTGGCTGTTTGAATCATGCATGGCACTTTCGATAGCTTGCTTTCAGCCTAGATGATCATTAGTGAATCCTGGGTTTATCAGATGATTGGAGACTCATGTATTGAGATGGTTGCCCACACTGACTTGAAACTTGGCAGCACTTGCTGTGTACATGTCCTTGTAGACACTGTCATCCTTGAAAATGGCTTGGGCAATCATTGCTTGGACCTCCTTCTTGTTGTAGCCCACCAGTCTCTCAGTCAAAGTAGATGATAATGATGGGGGTAAGTTGCCTGAGTTTTTGTTGCTGAAAAGAATCCTGCAGTTAGCAGGATGGCTAAGAAGCCACTGGACAAGTATTTCAGTACAAGGAGTATCCCAATTGATGTTTTTTGGCTGGGTACTTTCCATCAAGGAGTCAGCCACCAGCTGCTTGTTGGATGCTGGGCCCTTCCCTTTACTCCCACTCTCAGGTACTTGTGAGGATGATCCACCACCAGTAGTTGCAGTTACAGAAGGCCTTCCTCGACAAGCTTGTCCACTTGATGAAGCCATGGGTTTTGATGAGAGTGACTGCAGGTGAGCAGACTCTCGAGGGTGTCATCAATAGGGAGGCATAATTTTCAAACTCTGTCATAGCATTGCTCTCGAATTTGCCACTTCCAGAGCACTTCCAGAGCACTTCCAAAGCCACCTTGAGTGCCACTATTGATATAAACTGTGAAATTTGCATAAGAATGTGGCTGGTATGAAGTATGGCTAAGTTTCATCCTAGTTCTCATATTATCACAGTGTAAAATCCGATTCAAAGCTCAATTTTTGTCTGTGGGGTTGTGTGAACAATGCAGGAGCAATACTTGAATTTCATTTCAATTTGTGAGCTTGTCAATAGTTTAATTTCCCATAATTATCTGCAGGTAAATAACCTTTATGAAATTATACATACCATCATACTATCTACTAGGCAGATACCTTACCAAATGATAAACAGGGTGGCAAACACAAAAGGAATGCAAATTGAGCACAAATTGTATGATTGTTTCACATGTGTGCCACAGCAATATCAAGCATAAATTGAACATTTTTCCTCACTTGCTATCTCACTTCAACCAACATTGCACTTGTAACCAATGTTGTAGTGACAGCTGAGCCACTAGGAGTACTGTAAGCATCATCAGCTACAGCACATCAGCTCAGCACCATTCTCAGAGGTTTTGTTTGCACATATACATAAATAGATGTTGATGATTTCTGTTAATGTAGTAGCTGTGCACTGCACAATCCTTGAGTGGCCCCACCTACAAACCTCTTGCTAATGACTGCAAACACATGAGGGACTTCATCTTGGCAGGGTAAATTGGCATTGTAATAGTGTACTGGCCATGTTGCCATCATTGGCTGCATCGAGCTTGGAGAGGTTCCAGAAGTCAGTTCACTGACAAGGCAGTTGATGGCACATTGTATAAGGGAGATGTGAGCAGTGAAGAAGTACCTGCAGTGATGGTGTTTACAATTAAATTGGGTTGAGAAGGAGGCAGAGACTGGGGACTTGCAAGAACATGGATAGTCAGAAGGAGTCAATGGCTTAGAATGGGAAGATGTCCAGAGCTGGATTTACCTTTCTTGTGCCCTGCACATGGACTGGAGTCAGTTGGACAGGGGCTAAGGGTGCAATTCATTTTGGGCTCAAGGCTATTGCAGCAGATTCCAATGCAGTTGCTGCCTGACACCCTCATATACAGTGAGTGATCACTGGGGTAATCCTGCCATGGATGGTCAATCATTCAAATGACAATGGCAGAGCAGTGAAATAGTCTACCATACTGTTGATCCCCAGTGATATCTTGTGTAGGGACAGACACCACTGGCACCCTCAGTGTTCGAATGAGCACCTTACAAAAAAGGAAATTGCTGCAATAGGTTTTATTTTACTGCATTATTGATTAAACAAGTTGTTGGAGTTTATCACCTTTACCTTAGTTGTGGTTCACTGAGCACAGCATTATGTAATCCAAAAGCGGACACTTAGCAGTTTATTTTTTCCTTACTGCACCTCAGCTTCAACCAACTTGAAGTCTGAGGTGGGACTCCTTCCATTCATTATATTGGAACACTTACTTACCTACCTACAGTATATTCCTCTCCATAGGTAGTTCATTGTTTAGCTTCAACCAACTTGAAGTCTGAGTATATTCCTCTCCATAGACTTGACAATCCTGCAGTGTGTCATCCTCCAAAAGGTTATGAGCCCCACCTGTGAGTTCTAATCCTAGGAAAATTGAACACGTCAAGTCTGGTACAAAGTGTCTACTATGTCTGGTCTGTCAGCATCCACTTCCAGTCCCTCAAAGGTCCTGGTTTCTGCCTCAACAGTAACCTCTACTACACCTTCAGGTAAAGCTACTCAAGCCTCCAGTTGACTCTATGACATACCATCCCTCAAAGACAATGGTTTGAACTTCCAGATGTGGAAGTACCGAATTATGATGATCCTAGATGTCTGTGGACTTTGGGAGCTCGTAGAAGGAAAGTTGAAGGCACCTGATGCAGCAGCTGATCCAGTTGCATGTGCAGACTGGCACTACAAGGATAAAGAAGCAAGGGCTCAAATCACACTTACTCTAAAGGATGACCCACTTAGTGGTGTTCTGCATGCCATGACAGCAGCAGAAGTCTGGAAAAAGCTATGTGAGTGCTATGAAGGCAAAGGGAAACAAATGATAGCCTACCTTATAGGTGAACTATTTCATGGTATCCTAGCAGATGATGTCTCGATGGAGACGCAGCTTAATGCCATGTGGCAGAAGGCAACAATCCTAAAGTCTCTGGGACAGCCCCTTGAAGACTCTCTTGTTGCCATAGCCATGGTCATCTCCCTTCCAACTTCATACTCAACCCTTTGCACTATACTCATGTCGTCCAATGAGAAACTAACTCCAGACTCTGTCATTTCCCAAGTCTTGATAGAAGAAAAGTCTCACTGCACCTCTTTGGCACAAACTGCCCTTGTAACAAAGATGCCTAACAAAAAGGGAAAGAGGAATGACAAGAAAAAGGCTTGTGGCTATTGCAAGAAGATGAACCATGTCGAAGATGACTGCTACAAGAAGAAGGCTGATGAGGCAGCCAAGTCCCCATCACAGGCTGAAAAGGATAAGCCTAAGGAGGACAAACTTGTTGCTAAAGTCACATGCATCTCACCTGTTGAAGACAGTGCCCTACAGCTCTTCATGGCCACTGACAATGGCAAGAATCTACACATGCACTGCGTCATTGACTCCGGTGCCTCTGTGAATATGTGCTGTCAGCAGAAATGGTTCACTTTGCTAAAGATGCTCTCACCCCCACAGCCTGTAGTCGTTGGAAATGGGAGCACAATTCCTGCTACTGCCATTGGACAGATTGAACTTTGTATGGATCTTCCAAATGGGAAGACCAGTAGAATCCTACTACAGAAGGTCTATTTTGTTCCAGATCTCAGCGCAAACCTCCTCTTGGTGGCATACCTTGCCACTAGAAATGTCCAGGTCACCTTCACAGGTGGAACATGCTCAATCACTGATGGTACAGACACTGTAGGTGTGGGCCATCGTCAGGGCTCACTCTACATCCTTGCAGCAAGGACTCACTCTCCAAGTCATGGAGCACTTGTCGTACAAGGACCATCTCCACTACTTGACCCTACCCTTACTTTCCCAGCTCTCACAGCTGCAGCACCAAAGTCTGTAGCCACACTTGACTTGTGGCATCGATGACTTGGGCATGCAAGTACAAAATCTGTGCTTAAACTGGTTAAAGCGGGAATGGTTGAAGGCATGGAGCTTACTGGCACTGAGCACTCAAACTCTGTATGCCAACCTTGCCTTGAAGGGAAGCAACACCGTAAGGTGATACCCATCAGGTCAAACATTGAAAGCCCAACAGTACTCTACTGCACATACTCTGATGTATGTGGCCCCATGGAGACTACAGCCCGAACTGGACACTGCTACTTCGTAACCTTCATTGATGCTTGCTCACACCACCTTGTGGTTAAACTAATAAAATCCAAGGACGAAGTCTACCCCTCAGTGAAAGACTACCTCGCTTGAGCTGAGGTCGAGACTGGCGAAAAAGCAAATTATTTTCGGAGTGACGGAGGTGGGGAGTATGGCTCAGATGAGTTCAAGGCCTACCTCAAGTCAAAAGGGGTCCACCATGAGAAGATGAATGCCTATACCCCACAGGAGAATGGCATTGCTGAGCAGATGAACCGCACACTTGTTGAAAGTGCGCAGGCAATGCTAAAAGATGCTGGACTGCCAAATAAATATTGGGGAGATGCTATCCAGTATGCAGCCTACCTAATCAACTGATCACCAACCTGTGCTATCTCCAAGGATGTCACACCATATGAAGCCTTTACAGGGATTAAGCCATTGCTGGCCCATATCCAAACCTTTGGCTGCACCGCACACATACATATACCTGAGGAAAAAAGAAAGAAGCTGGATGCAAAGTCCTTAGAATGCATTCATCTGGGCTTTGCAGAGAACAAGAAAGCATACCTATGCTTACACCAGCCCACTGGTCATGTCTTTGAATCCTGGGATGTAGTATTTGATGAGGGAAGCACAGCAGCGGGCCTAGATCGCGTCTGGATAGAAGAAGATCCTGCAGGCATGGTTAGTAAACCAGCAGACATAAGAGGGAATGCCCAAAAGGGCAATATGTTGCACCTGGATACCATCAGGGCTTCAGGCATGGAAGGCTGTGCTCACATGGAGTCTGATGATGGGGATCTTGAGTCTAGTGAGGGAGAGAGTGAAGATGTTGTCCATGAGGTCGAAATCAAGTCAAACGACACACCTGATAACTCAGGATCAAAGGTAGATCATTCCCCACAGCACTCAGAGGGTAACATGCCAGGCAGCAGCCAGAGTCCTAAAAAAGCGCTTGAAATGGCCTCAAAACCATCAGTAAAGCAAGCTAGGATGACACCAAAACCTACCATGCATAAAGTGACACCCCTGCAGCCCTATCCAACTCCAATTCTGCCTCGAGAGACCCACAGGTCCACCAGAACACAAAAAGCGCCACCTAGAGATGATGATTATTGCTTTTTCATCAATTCCTATGACAGGACAACCTTACCTAGTCAACAGCTTGTGGCGCCAGAGGGTTCAGGTGCAGAGAGTGAGGGTGGAAGCCCCGTCGACAAAGTCGCTCGAGAGCGAGAGCATGTGTGTGGCAACAGCGAGGCTGAGGTGGCTGAGATGAATGAGGAAATGGCTTACAAAGCATCCACAACACATGACAATGAACCTCACTCATTCAACGATGCAATGTGACACACCAATGCAGATCAGTGGTACGCTGCGATGATTGATGAATTACAGACCTTTAAGTCCATCAGACTGTATGAGGAAGTTGCCCTGCCCCCTGGCCATAAACTGATTGACTCAAAATGGGTCTACAAGATCAAGCGAGGGTCGACTGGTGAAATTGAGAGGTACAAGGCTTGTTTGGTAGCCAAAGGCTTTACACAGGTACATGGGATCAACTACACAGAGACATTTGCACCTGTCACCAAGTTCACAACCATCTGAATACTCCTGGCACTTGCCACTAAGTATAATCTCGAAATTCATCAGATGGATGTTAAATCCGCATTCCTAAATGGACTATTAGATGAAGAAATATACCTTCGCCCCCCTCCAGGCTTTCCTCCTGACAGCAACAAAGTCTGGTGGCTGCTATGAGCGCTCTATGGCCTTAAACAAGCCCCCAAGTCGTGGTACTCTCACCTTTGGACTGTTTTCAAATCCCTGGGTTTCACTTGAAGCCAGGCCGACCATAGCCTCTTCTTTAAAGTCAAGAATGGCATACTCATTGTTGTTGCTGTCCACATAGATGACAAGCTAATACTCTCAAAGTGCTGCACAACCATTGAGCGTGTCAAGGCTCAGCTCTCACAGGAGTATGAGATGAAAGATCTGGGGGAGGCATGTTGGATTTTAGGAATGGAGATACTTTGCAACTGTGATAAAGGTATCATACAGCTCTCACAGAAGAGATATGTTGAGAGTATTCTTGAGCACTTTGGAATGAGTGAGGGGTGAGCTGTCGCGACCCCCATTGAGCCTAACCTAAAGCTCAAAAAACTAGAAATTCCAGAGGCCGACACCAAGTCATACCAGGGTGCTCTTGGAGCCCTCATGTATGCAATGCTAGCAACAAGGCCCAACCTTGCCTTTACTGTAGGCATGTTGAGCCATCATGCTGCATGCCCTGGGCATGAACACTCTACTGCGCTAAAGCGCATTTTTTGCTATCTGCGATGCACCCCCGATGTCCACCTTACCTATAAGCGAGACTCAAATGCATGTGCGATTGGGTATGTAGATGCAGATTGGGCAGTGGATATCAATGACCGCTGCTCTGTTACTGGCTATACGTTCATCCTTTCTGGTGGAGCTGTTAGCTGGTCATTGAAAAAGCAATCATCTGTTGCTCTCTCAAGTACAGAAGCCGAGTACATGGCCACATGCACTGCCATGAAGGAAGCTATCTGGATTCGTACCCTAGTCCTTGAACTTGAGACTGTGTCATCACACGAACCCACTCCCCTCCTCATCAACAATCAATCTGCTATCTCACTGGCTTGAAATGCAATGTTCCACAACTGCATGAAACATATTGTGATCCATCATCACTTCATACGAGAGAAGGTGGATTCTGGAGAAGTAGTTGTCAACTATGTGTCTACCAATGACCAGGTGGCTGATGTGCTGACTAAGGGTGTGTCTAGGGAGAAGCATGTTTGTTTCTCTGAAGCTATGGGTATTGTTTTCTTTTAATTCCTTCTTGACTATACTCACTGAAGGGGTGTGTTGGAGTTTATCACCTTTACCTTAGTTGTGGTTCACCGAGCACAGCATTATGTAATTCAAAAGCGGACACTTAGCAGTTTATTTTTTCCTTACTGCACCTCAGCTTCAACCAACTTGAAGTCTGAGTATATTCCTCTCCATAGACTTGACAATCCTGCAGCACATCATCCTCCAAAACAAGTCACCTTAGCATCTGTGGTACTGAGTATCTTGTTACAGTGCAATCATGGCCAGGCAACAACAGTACAAGATTTGTTGGTGCTGTGTTCACAGTTGCTGCAGGGGCCACTTGTGAGATCCTCTGATGAATGTATCCATCTCAGGTGTTCTGTTGAAACTGTCTACTCATGCTTGCCATCAACATGATGAAGAACTGTTGCAGCAACATCGCCAATCCATGGAAAATGAGGGTGTGGAAAATAGGATTTTATTGGCATCCCTTAAAATGCTGCAGTTAGATGCTACTGTAGTGTCCAGGACCAACTCATTGACCATCCTTGATGCTGCTTCTATGGATGTTGAATGTGGTTCATCCTCCAGCAGTACATTTCATTAAATGAGCTTTGATTTATCTAAATCCAGGTGGTCCATCTGTTGATCATTCTATCATCATGAATACCCTCCAAGCACCTCAGCAGGTCACATCTAGGCCTGACTCATTGACTGTCCCCGGTGTTTCCATCAACATTAATCTGTCCATTGATCGTCCCACCAACACAAATATCCTCTCAATGTCCATGCTCATGTGTCATTGTGATAATTCTCCTATGGATGTTGAACATAGGTCATCTTCCAGCAGTAGGTTTAATTAAATGAGCATTGATATATCTAGATACAGGTGGTCTGTCTGTTGATTCAACTGTCCTTCATGCTCCTGTCAATGTCAATCTGTCCATTGATTGTCCTGCCAATGCAAATACCATCTTGAGGTCCACACTCACACATTATAGTGATAACACTCCTATGGATGTTGAACACAGGTCATCTTCCAGCAGTAGGTTTAATTATATGAGCATTGATTTATCTAGATACAGGTGGTCCATCTGTCGAATTGACTGTCCTTAATGCTCCTGTCAGCATTAATCTGTCCGTTGGTCATCCCACTGATGCAAATACCATCTCAAGGTCTGTGCTCATGCATTATCGCAATAGTGCTCCTATGGATATTGAACATAGGTCATCTGCCAGCAGTAGGTTTAATTAAATGAGCATTGATTTATCTAGATACAGGTGGTCTGTCCATCAATTCAACTGTGCTTAATGCTCCTGTCAACATTAATCTGTCCATTGATCATCCCACCAATGCAAATACCCTCTTGAGGTCTGCACTTGTGCATTATTGTGAATTGTTCCATGGACATCAGATCGGTGCAAGCCACCTTCTCACTCAAACATTAGTATTCAAAAGCCAGCCAAAGGCTGTGAATGATCCACCCCCTGCTCTCCATTGGTGGCACTGTTCAGCTTTTCTTATGCATCAGGAGGCCATCATGAGCCTGATCAGGTTAGTAGATGGTGTGTACCCTCAAGACAGCATGGACCTGGATGTTCAAGAATCACAGAGGTGCCTTTCCCAGGAGCTGGACTCTTATTGCAAGTGCTTGGATGCAATAGTTGATGCCCAATGGGCAAAGCTGAAGGGAGAGCAGGGCTTGCAGTCATTTTCTGGGAGTCTGAACTTGATGTCTGACTTAAGTTACTCCGCTGGTTAGTGCATTTCATCACTTGGGATGAAATCATATAATGAATATCCAACAGACCTGCACATTGGCTTCCTTGATCATCTCAAAACTGTATCACCACCTGTGTTGGCCTGTATCACTGTTGTTGTCACACTTCACCTTCTGTCAAATATGCCACAAAATGCATCTAATTTCCTGTTGGATGCAGTTCAATTAATTGTGTTATCTGCCTGTGAATGGGCCATGACATCCCTTGGGGGAGACATCCCACTCCCACTGTTTTGTGACTCCTTGCAATTCCAGAGTTGGCCTTGGGACCTTTGGTCAGCTATCCATACCCTCAATTTAGACCCAGAGCTCAATATCTATGCTTGTTGCCCCAGATGCTGTGCACTATACTTGTACAAGTACCAGGCTCAGACCCTTGATATCCCAGAGCAGTGCACTGCCAGGTAGACAACTGGAAGCCCAATCTGCAACACACCACTTTTGTATTGTTCAAGTTCTACAGGAGATTCTGTGCCACACCAGACATTCAATTATCAGCCACTCAAAAGCTGGCTTGCCCATCTGCTTTCATGACCAGGCATTGAACAGTCCATGGAAACCACCACAGCTGGCTGTCCTGATTCATTCATCTCCTGACTGGTGTGCCCTTGGAAACATGGACCTGTCTGTGATGTTTGGGATGGTGAGGCATTCTGATCCTTTAAGGGTCCTGATGGAAAGACCTGGTTAGATGCTGTCTCTGGGGAAGCTTGACTTGTGTTTAGCCTATTCATTGACTGGTTCAATCCCTATGGAAATCGAATTTCTGGAAAGGCCAAATCTGTTGGTGCCATCTACATGGTTTGCATGAATTTACCCATCCATCTTTGTTACCTCCCAGAGAATGTCTACCTTGTGGGGATCATACCAGGTCCCAAAGCCCCTCCATTACATCATCTTAATCATTTCCTTGGCCCTCTTGTTGATGAACTCCTGCAGTTTTGGCACTCTGGGATCTGGTTTACCAGGACTGCTGACTATGCCATGGGACACTTGGTTCATGCAGCTGTCATTCCCCTTGTATGTGATCTGCCAGCACTTGCAAAAGCAGCTGGATTTGCCAGTTATAGCAGTTCTGAGGGTTGGTGTCCCTTCTGCTGGATATCCAAGGATGACTTGGCAAACTTTAACACTGGGTCCTGGAAACAATGAACCTGGGAGGAACATCTAACACATGTTCTGCAATGGCTCCATGGGCAAGGGGGAGTTCAAAGACCATTGTATTGGGTCAAGAAATTCTAAAAGAAGTATGGGCTGACATGGCAACTACCACTCTGCCATCATGGATGACAAGGCCTCCTTGCAACTTGGGTAGTCCTGGGCATGGGGAACTCAGAGCAGATCAGTGGAGAAGTGCATGCCTTGTTCATCTTGTTATCACCCTTGTCTGCCTCTGGGGCCATTTTCATGTGGGAAGTCAGGAGAAATCCATGCTGGACAACTACATTGCACTTGTCATTGCTGTCTGGTGGGCTACTAGGAGGTCAACATCTGATGACCATGTGGAAATTGTTAACTCCTACCTTCATTACTACCTCACATCACTGGTGAAGTTGTATACAACAGAAGCACTCCAGCCTTCCCATCATTTATCACTTCACCTATCTCAGTGCATCCAGCTCTTTGGACCTGTACATGGATGGTGGTCTTTTCCTTTTGAACATTTCAATGGTATTATTCAACAGTACCACACAAATAATAAAATTGGTAAGTCCTGGTTGCTTTAGAATTACTATTTAACTAAATGAAATCTACCAGGTGAACTAGAGTTGACATTCATGAAAGCCTTTTGCCAAGGTGGGAATCTTCATGCACTGCTTCAACACCAGTCAGGGTTCCCTCAGGTATTGGATGCACTGAAGCCACTGATCCATAAACATTATGGTGATACTGTGTTCAACAGTACACTCACCAGTGATCTAGCAACCTTGGCCAAACCTGCAAATCCATTAGTTCCAGAAACTGGAGGATTGGACCATCCCAAGACCCTTCCCAATGACATCTATGAACTCCTGCTTGCCTGACTCAATTGTGATGCCACTGCACTGCCCTTCTTATCCTATCAAACAAGTGTAACCAAGCCAGGTCATGTACTGGATCCCTCTGTCAATTACTGCAAGGAAATTGAACTCCATGGGGTCAAGTTTGTGGCATCAGTAAAGCAGAGAAAAAGCAGCTCCATTGTCCTTTTTGAAGTGCCTGGTTGTGACAAACCAAAGGCTGGTCAAATTACTGGGCTCTTCTATCATTCTCACATCAACCAAGGGACCTATGTTACAGAGTGCTTTGCAGAAGTCCTCCAGTTTTTGGATCTTTCACCTCTGGAATATAGTCATGACCCATACCATCAATACCCACTCCTGGAAGTGCAGTTATACCGCACCCAGACCTGTGTTGGGGTCATCAAGGCATCAGACATTATCTGTCATGCTGCAGTCACACCTTTCAAGTCTCCATAAGTGCAGGAGGGTGCATATCAAGTTGTTCTATCACTTAACAGGGTGAGTTTGCTTCTCACTTACTGCAGAACATTATAATTTCTGATGTATTGGTAGGGTTAGTAATTGAAGAAAGCACCTGTACATACAGTACTGTACACACAAATTCATGTCAATGATATGGTCTCATTGAACAGGAGCTGGTTCATCCTGTGACAATTGACAGTTTCCACTCAAAAAGCCATGCCAGTCAATAGACATCATGTTAACAGTTCAAGGCTTACAATCCACCAGTCTCCATAAGGTTCATACAACCTGTGCACTTCACAGGCACCCCATGTCCTCTATGGAAAACCCTGGCTCCTGCAGTACCTAATTGTCATGCTCCATTCAGCCATCCCATGGATGAAACAGGGTCCATCTGACATACCTCCACCATATGCTTGGACAGCCAGGTAGGCAGCCATTGCACTGGCAATACACTTGCCATTATAAGTCCTTCCACCATCAGCAACCAAGAAACAGCTTGGGGATGCAAGGTTGCACCTTGGATGATGATACCATGGATGAAAATGACTGGTTGGATGTCAGATAACTGCTGGAGATGCAGGAGCATGTGAGATAGTGTGAAACTGGGGCACATGATCATCAGGGATGCCAAGTTGTTCTGACATTTTGGTGGGATGATGGTCACAGAAAGATGAAGCTAGATCACAGACATTGAATAGTGCAGTAATGATAGATATGAATTGTCCAACTGATGATGAACAATGCCCACTACATGAGAATCAATGGTGGGTTGTGCCTCAGGCAATACCATAGATGAAAATGAGTGGTTAGATGTCAGAGCAGGAGTTCCTTGGGGTAGAGAGGCAGACATTGGGGGAATAACCACCAGAGATGCAGGAGTGTGTGAGATGGCATGAAACTAGGGCACATGATCATAAGGGGCACCAAGTTGTTCTTGCATTTTGGTGGGTGTAATGGGATGACAGTTGCAGATGGGTGAAACTAGATCACAGACATTGAATAGTGCAGTAATGATAGATATGAATTGTCTGACTGATGACAAACCATGCCCACTATGCAAGAATTGACAGTTACCATCAATCAAACTGCCCACTCAGGGAACAATGAGGACTTGAAATGATTTGTGTCCACAAGCACTGCTTTGGGAACAATGGTCACAGTGAGTAGTGCACCATCATTTGTCAAGCATGCCAGCCCCATTCACATCACATATGGAGCAAGGATCCTTTCCAAGATATCGAGAGTCTGTGAGAAGATGACTCTGGATGGTCATATCACAAGGAAGGAGTAGCTGAGGAGCAAGAGGACAGGAATGAAAAGGAACAGGACAGGGACCAGATGGGAGGAGTCAACATGAGTGGGTTAGAAGAGGTGGGGGAAGGGTATACTAATGATCAGGAGGAAGTTGACCTCACTTCATTCACTTTTGATGGATCATCGGTGGCTGTGATTCATATGGTGACTTGCTCAGGACAAGGAAGTGGCAATCACAGAGGATCAGGCTGGACCCCCCCATTGTAACCATTCATAAGCCGCCCTTGTTGACAACATCTATGGCCCCCCAATCAGTGCTGAAGAGTACAAGCATTACCCCCATATCCATGATGAAAGACCTGAACCACAATAAGTTCTGCACACCAGTGCAGAAGATCAGACATTGGTGGTCTGTAAGCTTCTCTGATGGGAAACAAGATGGAGCCATCAGAGGTCTCAGAGCCAAGCCACATGAGAGCGACAATGACATTGGGACAATTATCATGACAACCACAACATGACTTGATCCTAGTGAATCTTCATCTGGCTGCTCACTTTCTGCTAGGATGAAATGACTGGCAGAAATGATGCATAAGCTCAAGATTACAGGTAAGCCATTGTTTTCTGCAGCTAAGTCAACATGATGTTCACCAAGGAACATGTCAGAGCAGGAGTTCCTTGGAGTAGAGAGGTGGACCCTGGGGGAAATCTCACTGGAGATGTAGGAGTGTGTGAGATGGCACAAAACTGGGGCATGTGATCATCAGGGGCATCAGAGCAGATTTTTGGCTTTGAATTGCCCATCAGTCTGTCATCTCCAGACAGAGGTATAAACTCTAGACATCAGAGGCCAGAGGATGAGAACAAAGCAACCACTGCTGAGACAATGCCAATGCTTCCTAACTTTGTCTACCAGAGTCCATTGGAAGGTTGGTACTGACAATGGTGACATGAATTGACCATTGGCTTGAATTTTAAATATGTTAGGTCTTGCTCTCATCCCTCATCCTCCTGGACTGATGTCAAAGCCAGGCCTAGGTGGGTGATCTCTGAGGGAAACATTGGGCTGGTCTGATAGTACCTACAACAAAGTCCTGGTTGAGATCATGTTTACACTTTTCTGGTAACATGGTAACACCAACTGAGATTCCATCATTTAGGATGATGTACATGTGCTTTGCAAGCAGTTTTTTGACCTGACAAAACCATACAGTCAGCAGGATCCTGAGGCTATAGTGAGATATTCATTGGCAGTGGGTCACACAAGCTGTTTAGTTCGCTTCCATGATGCTAACACCTTGCATGGAAGGTTCATGAAAAGTTTCCTGAAATGGTGCATTATGTCTCCCTCTGGCCCACAGAATCCTTCACCACCATGTATCTCAAGAACATGGCATTTGAAATGCACAGGAAAGTTTTTTCAGGGAAAGGAGAGCGCCCTTCATCACAGGTCAATGAGTAGATGTGACACTTTCTTCATATGTACAAAATGTGCTCTGCCTCTATGGGAACATCAATCTGATCCTGCATGCATCACAGGAATTCTAGTAGAAGCTTGCACAGTTTGATTGTCAGACCCATATGAGCTGTTACAGTAATGAGGTTTAAAGAATGTGAGACATGTTGAAGAAATGAATGTATAACAAATGTGCCATTCACCAAGAAATGCCAAGGGTGAGAGAAAGCAGATTTGGGTGTCAGAGCAACAAGCATGATGTCCTGTGCTGACTTGAGCATGAAATCAGCAGGCAGGACAAAACCTTCATATGTCATCACTGACTGTAATGGGGGTTAAAGACTATTTGCAAAGTCATCAGAGATAGTGATGTGGGAATGATGGTGTATGCACAAGAACGAGTGCCCAAGTGCCTTTCAAAGCAAGAACTAGAATGAATGTGATCACAATGATCTTAATAGTCCCTGGATGATCTGCTTTGTCCAAGTTGAAAAGCTACATCCCTGCCATGAAATACAGTACTCTATGGCTGCAAAATGACCCACCTGTCCAAAAGCATGTTTGATGTCCATGTCTGTTTTTGCATTCCAGAGTTTGATGGTCATGCATGTGCCATGTCCAGTGGCAGATGTTGCTAAGAAATTGTAATTCCTGCCCTGGAAACTACACAGCACCTGTACCATGACACCTACAGAATAAGCAGTTGCTATGAGGTATGTTAGAGGATTGGATGTACTTCTGTGATGAAGAGTTTGGACTTGTGTTCCTGTTCTTGTGCACCACACCCATACCTTACCATCAGTAGCTCCACTGACCACCTCTCGACCACAATCAACAAAATCGATAGCACATGGATAATTTCCATTAGAAGAGTCACATGGGAATGGAAATGATAAGGATATGACAGAGTGGCCCACAGGATACAGGTCCAGGCCAGTCATTAGATTGGATATCAAGATGTGTGTCTTGTCTGGCAATAGTGCCACACTCCTCTGTAACCTTGATTGTCAGTTTGATTCCAGATGAATAAAATGAGGACTAACATATGCTGATGCATGTGAGCAGGACAGATTTGCCAAAGCAATTGTGATTTCTGGATGTCCCAGCAGCTTGATGGAATATTAGAGGACACTAACAGTGAGATATTCTGATGACATACATCACTCCATGATTTAGGTAGGCCACAACAACTTGATTCTTGCCTTTGAGGAAGTGTGCAGATCTTGGCTGGATACATATGTCTGCTTCTGTTTGATGTTCATCAAGCTCTTGTGGTGCAGGAAGGAGGATTACTGTCATATATATGTCTATCATTCAGAAAAGAGCTGTTACCAGTCAGTCCTTGTGACAACTGTAAGTCTACCTTTGTTCAGCTCTCATGCAATGTGGACTTTGCAGCCTACTCCTATTGTGAGGTCCCCAGAAGAAGGGTTCATGTCTAGGCAATGAACAGGCGCCATGATCCCCTTCTGGATGTCTTGTGTGTTGTCCAGGTTCTGGGTCACCATGATTCAGTACAAGAAGTACACTTCCATTGAAAGGGTAAAAAGATATCTGCTCACATTAGGTGCTGGAACAAGTGCCAATTTTCCATCTTCACACCCAAAGATGAGTCTCGAAGAACGGGAAGAATGGACATCCCACTGCAGGCAAAGTACTGGACTTTGAAGGGATGCCCTCTGTGTCATTGCTCTTGTGTGGACATCCCAAATAATGAGCTGTAAATCTTCGCTGCCACTGGCAAGATACTTGCCACACAGAGAAAAGGAGAGGCACATAACAGAGTCAGTGTGTCCATCAGCCAGAGCCCTGGCTGGTTGGTATGCATTAGTAGTTGAGTTGCTGGTCATGGTCATGAATAAAAGAATATCAAAGAATGCAAGTGTCAAAACATGGCATCCATTAAGCACCATTCAATGCTTTGTCTCTCTTTGAGGTTATGAATCCTTATGGGTGACATTTGAAGCCCAAATCTCGAGTTCAAAATACAACTCATTGACAGTTATATTCTGAAATTTCTATCAAGGAGAATTGGTAAATGGGTACACATTTGTCTCATCTGTCTTCAGTAATCTACACTCCTCTGCACAGAGAGAGTCACACCAACCCCTATTGTAACAATCGATGGGTAATCCCATTGGCACTTTGGTGTTTGTGCTCATTTTTGGGGGATTGGGGTGGATATGGAATTGTAGTGCATTACCCTGCAATCTAATATGACCTGCCTTCACTATTCGGTGGGCAGTACAGGAATCGTTGATTTACTGATACAGAGTGGCCAAAGTGGCACTTCTCCAGGGTGGAGTCGATACAACATAAGTGCACTGTTCAAGAGGCCCTTCTCCTTTGTCTGAGCTGATACCTTTTATCCCAATGTGTTTGAGTAGTGGGGCATGCCTATGTATGCTGGCATCATCTTTTGCCATCGCAATATGTGCCTGAAACAACTGTGGTATAGGTGAAATGGGGCCTTAGCCAGAGTCAGTGGCATAGATAAAGTGAACCTGCCTGTCGCTTTCAGGTGGTACTGGCTGTGGTGACTAGACACCTTTGTTTCTTGGAATATCCACCCTGGAGTTCATCATAGATTTTCTGAAGATGCTTCAATTTCCCATTTAGTGTGAATATGACATAGTCCATATTCAAGAACTTTTCTGGAATGGGGGGGTAGTTGTACCATTTGTGGTTGACAACTTTATCAATAAAATCACCAGCTGCAACAGCCTTGGCACAGTTGTTAAAGGTGGATGTCTGCTTTCCAATAAGATCAAAATGGAATTCTCAGAGGTTATTTTGATGCAACCAGGCAGCTTCTCATCGAAGGCTCTAATTTCATCTCATGTGGGGGGGGGTACTGTGTCCAGAAGTTATGATGTTGATTCAATTTTGAGGAGGATTTGTAAGTGCTTGTGAAGGTGTTGCTGGACATGGGAATCAGTTACTGAAATCAAGATGAAGCAGATGGAGCTCCGACCCAAAAGATTACTCTGAGGGGATCCTTTGCAAAGGGATCAAATCTGGTGCTTCCCTCATCATCCAATGACTCATCATTGGCTTTACTATCATGTATGTTAGTGCCAGGTGACTTCCATTTATGGTGCTTGGTGTTCATTGCAACATTTTGATGTACAATTACTGGTCTACTAACTGCTTCATGAATGGCAGTGAATTCCACTCTAAGGTTTTCTTTGAGGGTCTTAAATGCATGAGAAACAACACTGAGAAAGGGCCCATTTTGATCAAGTTTGTCCAATGCTGGCTGCCTCAAAGAAGGGTGAATGCCTTCTATGGATGTCAACCCTGGAGCAGAACCAAAATGCCCATGAATGGAACACTGTGAGGAAAATGGCACCAGGTTACAGTGACTGGAGTGGCTGCTCATGGAACTTGCAGGCACAGCTGTCAGCCCCGGTATGGGACCAGATTGTCCATGAGTGGAACTCTGTGAGGGCAAGGGCTGCAGGTGATTGGAGTGTTTGCTCACAGAATTTGCAGTTTGAATTCCTGTAGGATGTTAGAGGTTGACAAAACTGTCATAAACAGTGGGAACAGATACCTCACACAGGTGTCAGCCCTGATACAGAGCTAGATTGATTGTGGACAGAACTCTGCAAGGGCAATGGTGGTGGATGACTGGAGTGTCCACTTATGGAACTTGTAGCTTGAATTCCTGTAAGACATTAGAGGTAAACAAAAGTGACACAAACGGTAGCAACGGATACCTTGCACAGCTGTCAGCCCTGGTACGGGGCAGGACTGACCATGAACAGAACTCTGTGATGGAAATGGCAGCAGATGACTGGAGTGTCTGCTCACAGAACTTGCAGCTTGAGTTCCTGCAGGACATTGGAGGTTGAAAAAACCATCATAAACAGGGGGAACAACAGATACCTTGCACAGGTGTCAGCCCTGGTATGGGACCAGACTTTCCATGAATGGAACCCAATGAGGGCAATGGCAGCAGATGACTGGAGTGTCCACTCATGGCACTTGTAGCTTGAATTCCTGTAAGACATTAGAGGTCAACAAAAGTGACACAAACAGTAGCAACAGATACCTTGCACAGCTGTTGGCCCTGGTACAAGGCAAGACTGACCACAAACAGAACTCTGTGATGGCAATGGCAGTGGATGACTGGAGTGTCCACTCACAGAACTTGCAGCTTGAGTTCCTGTAGGTTGTTAGAGGTCAAAAAAAAATTGTCATAAACAGGGGGAACAGATACCTTGCACAGGTGTTGGCCCTGGTATGGGACCAGACTGACCATGAATGGAACTCTGCGAGGGCATTGGTGGTGGATGACTGGAGTGTCCACTCATGGAACTTGTAGCTTGAATTCCTATAAGATGTTAGAGGTCAATAAAAAGTGACATAAACAGTAGATGCAGATACTTTGCACAGGTGTTGGCCCTGGTATGGGACCAGACTTTCCATGAATGGAACTCTGCAAAGGAAACAGTGGTGAGTGACTGGAGTGTCCACTCATGGAACTAGTAGTTTAAATTCCTGGGAGACATTAAAGGTCAACAAAAGTGACATAAACAGTAGGTGCAGATACCTTGCACAGGTGTCAGCCCTGGTACAGGACCAGACTTTCCTTGAACAGAGCTCAATGAGGGCAATGGGGGTGGGTGAGTCCTCACAGAACTTCCAGCTTGAATTCCTGGGAGATGTTAAAGGTCAACACATAAACAGTAGGTGCAGATACCTTGCACAGGTGTCAGCCCTGGTACAGGGCCAGACTGACCATGAACAGAATGCTGTGAGGGGCAATAGGGGTGGGTGACTAGAGTGTGTGCTCATGGAACTTGTGGCTTGAATTCCTGTGAGACATTAGATGTCAACAAAAGTGATATAAACAGCAGATGCAGATACCTTGCACAGGTGGTATGGGACCAGACTTTCCACAAACAGAACTCTGCGAGGGAAATGGTGGCAAGTGACTGGAGTGTCTGCTCATGGAATGTGCAGGTTCCCATAATTCCTTGTTGTGATTCCACATCCATACTTGCACTGCAGACTCACCCCATAGATGGAGGTAGAGGTCAGTGTGTTCAACCTCCAGATCAGCAGGAGGGTACTGAATGGGACCAGAATGTCTGGATCAGCTTATTGCTTATTGATGACTGGGTGACATGCAGAAGGTTGGGAGAAACTCTGAAGGCAACAGGGGTTGGGAGGAAACATGAGGTGATGAGTAGGAAGAATTCTGAAAGTGTCCAAAGGTGTGGAGCAATAGGGGTTTGGTGCAGAGGCAAGTGGAATTTAGTGACAGACTCCTGTTTCAGCATCAGGGAGTATACAGCTCCCTACAATGTTCTATCCAAAGAACAACCTCTCTGAAGAAAAAGATCCAAACACTATGGAGGTGGATGGAGTAAGACTCTCCAGAGAAGAAAGAGACCAACACATCAAAGAAGGAAGATATTTCAGTTGTGGAGACAAAGGGAATCTTCCCTGAGAATGTCCAGACAAAGGGAAGACTCCCCAAAAGAAAGTCAACAAGATCAGAAAGATTGTAGAAGTTGAAGAAAGTGATGATGAAGAAACAGTCATGGGTCCCTCTATTGCTCTAGTAAACATTGCTAGAGCCTTGGGAAAGGATTTTTAGAAGGGAACTCTGCATTGATGCCAGATGTTCCCAGTAAAAAGGACAGTTCTATTTCTGTTGCCCCTGTACTAGTATCTTCCACTCTAGATCATACTATGCAAATCCCCATTGCCCTCTATGCATCAGAAAAAACTGAGAAAGTCATCAACACCACTGCACTGGTTGATTCTGGTGCAGAAATATCATGTATTGATTGGGATTTTGTGCAAAAGCACTGAATCCCCACTCAGCAGCTCACCAAACCCATCCTTGCCAAAAACACAGATGGATCCCAGAACTCCAAGGGAAAGATTCTGTTTTCTGCTGCCCTCTGCTTCAAGGTCAAAGGACTTGTTCACCAGTCCTTTTTCCACATCATCAATTGTGGATTGGAAAATGTCATTCTTGGTCTCCCTTGGTTACAAGAGAACAATCCTATTGTTGACTGGAGAATGGGAACCCTCTCCATTGATAAAAAGACCAACCAGTTGAAAGAACTCTATCACAACATCTCCTCTGTTGCCATTGAAGAACCAACTGTGAACCTTGTATCCCCTGTTGAGAAGAAAGGGATTAACAAGTTCATGGACTATGGAGAACCAGAAGACAAAATCATATGTGCCCACTTTGTGATGTCACTTGGAAAACTTGTTGAAGAAGCAGAGAAGGTTAATCCCAAGACACAGCAAGCATTTTACAATTGTCTTTGCACAAACATGCAAGCAAATTCTTTTAAAAGATACTCTATTTTCTCACATTCCCTCTGCTTGAACAAGTGGAAATAATCTTATGTATTGAACAGCTTTTCTGACAGAAAACATGGCACAGTAGATTTCCAATGTTTTTCTGGTGAAAAACAATTACTATGACCCACCACCAAAAACCAAAAGCAATCATCAAAAAAAATATTAGTACTGTTTTCTGCATGTTATGTAATTGATTAATCAAATGTTGTAACATGAAATAATTTAAACACACTAGTCATTAGAGAATGTGTGATGTTCACAGAATGTCACAAGTAAATGATAAATGTTTTGTATGTGATAATACTAATAAACTTTAACCAAGTCTTTCAATGTTGACCCACAAAACATCAGATTATTGGCTCAATGTTTACTTCATAAACATGACATTTAAAACAATATTTGTTATGTGCAAAAACATGCTACTGAGATTCCATATTAACATGCTAAATATTTTCAATCAAATCACACCAATTTGTCTCCAAGAGAACATGATAAATAAAGAGTGCATTAAAGTGTCCTGTTGTACCACAGAACATGATAAGTGGCATCCGCAACCATCAATGCTATCACTGCTTGTCCTTGCTCAACCACCCCATCACATGCTGTCACATGATCTTATCTCATGGAATAAACCTCAGTCAGTCATGATATGTGCCACCTGACTTTTTATACTTGAGTATTCTGTGTCCTTTGTTGTTTTTTCTTGCAACAACACATTGATGACACACATTATAATGTTCTGTGGTAGAACAGGATAGTCCAAAATCCATGGTTGCCCTGACTGACTAGAGAAAGAGTAGCCTCTGATAGCACCCACACTACTCATGAATGTCCCCAGTCCACTTTTGAAAGTGAAAGAGTACAAGGCAGTTCATGCAAGAAATGGGGAGTTCTGCACTGTATTTGCAGTAGGCAGCAGTCTCAGCTCAGAACATTCACAACACCTCTACATATAACATGCTTACTTCACAGTTTATAATGCTCCATGGTGGAACAGGATATTGATATTTTATTACACTATTTATTTATCATGTTCTGTGGTACAGCTGTGGACAGACAAACACAATGATTTTGATTCTGGATTCCCATGACTTTTGGGGGGAAAACTAACACTTGATTCAGATGCTACAGGTGAAAATACATCAAAAAACAGTGGTCCAAAGTTTTTCCCATAACTTTTTAGGGTGGCCAAAATTTTGGTTAGACTGAATGTGGTACTTAGGGTGTGGTAACATGTTATTGACCCTATATAAGGTAGGATTAAGAACCACTTCAATGAACATCATGGCTTTCTGTGAGAGCTGATGGACATCAGGACCCTTCTTGTAACCCTTGGGGCATCTGAGTGACTGTTTTCATTGGGCAGCACACTTTGCTTCTCTCAGAGGTAACTAAGTCTCACCAAGAGGATCATCACCAGCAATAATGGCAAGGTTGACCAACTGAGCACAGAGATCAGCCTCACCAACACCCATGACTTGGAATGTGGCATGATCATCTTCAAGCTCACCCTCTGACTCACTCTCACTGGCTGTAAACTTCAAACTGTCAAGTACATTGATGCATTTCCACTCCAGTTCTCCATCTTCTGCCTCAGGGCTGGGAGCATGAGATCATGTCCTCATGCATTTGCTTGTGTGCTGATCCTTGTCAGATTTGGGTGTATCAGGGAATGATACATTGCCTGTTTCAACAACAGCTGAGCTCTGGTTATGCAGACCAGCCATGTTGCATGTTACAGTGGGTTTTCAAGGGCATTCCTGTGTCTGTTATGTTTCACCCCTGTCTTTTCCCTTTTCTCTTCACACTTACCTTGTGTTTGATCCAATGGACTACTTTTCCTTTTTGAGCTGTCTTCTCCATGATCCAACAGCTCTCTGTTTCCACCATTAGTGATATTGACTTGTTACATGCTTAGGACATGTGCCATTGTTGTTCAACCAATGGTGTAGTTACCTTGATACATGCAGATGCCTCATGGTCCATTTCTTGTACAGTATTTAATCTGTTGGCTCAAGTCTGGTAGACCCAGACTTGAGCTGCTCAATCATACACAGCATTCTCTCAGAACTTTGCCCTCAGTGTCCCTAACCCAGACCACTCTTACTGGCATTGCCTAAATCCTCTGTTGTTTACAGAGGTTACTGCAGCTATTGCTCAGTAGAAACCAATAGACTGTGGCTGAGCTCTCCCTATGTCTTGACCTTGGTCAAGCATAACAAAAGCTCAAGTCTCCCAGCCTTTGGCCAAATTGGTCACTGTTTAGTGCACCACCACAAACCCCCAAAACAATCAACATTGGGCATCATTGTGACCCACTCATGAAGAATCATCATCTGATGAAGAACAGGAGAGCACTGTCACTGACATCTCCTCCAACAAACCTGAACAACCAGATAGAGGATTTACTTCTGGCATCCTCTCAAACCTCTTTACCCATTCCCTTGCCATGCTCAGTACTCCCATTCCACCAGTACCCACCAGTACCCTTCCCACACCCCCACCTCTACAACAGACTATGATGTCCAGTTCATCATCAAAAGCAACAGTCAGTGCTGTTGCCACCAAAGCTACCAAATTGAAGATTGGCACCCCATCTGATTTTGATGGTGACCAAAAGAACACCATGAGTTGGCTGTACCCTGTACAGACTTATCTCCTGGTGAATGAAGAAATTTATGACAACAACACCAAAAAGGTGGTCTATGCCTTGTTGTATATGAAGAAAGGTGTTGCTCACTCCTGGGCAGCTACCTTCCAGAAGACTTCTCTGGAAAAGAACCCCCTGAGTTTCAGCACTTTTGCTGATTTTATGAAAGACTTCAAAAGTTCTTTCACAACCTCTGACACCACTGGTGCAGCAATAACCAAGCTATACATCATGAAACAAAAAGAAACAGTGGAACAGTACATCACTGATTTCCAAACTGCTGCTGCTGACTCAACCATCATGGAAGACATCACATTGATCAAGTTCTTCTTGCAGGGACTCAAACCCTTCATTGCAAACTGAATCCATATGATGGAAACCACTCCCACCAAGATTACTGAGTGGTACACACAAGCCCAGAAGTTTGATGCAAAGTGGAGGAAGGTGAATGAACTTTCTGGAAAGAAAGAAAAGAGGACATTCTATCCCAAGAACAACCTCATCGAAGAAAATGATCCTAATGCCATGGACATGGATGGAGTGAGACTCTCCAAAGAAGAAAGAGACTGCCATATCAAAGAAGGAAGATGTTTCAGTTGTGGCAACAATGGACACCTCTCTCAAGAATGTCCCAACAAGGGGAAAACTCCCCAAAAGAAAGTAAAGAAAATCTGCAAAGTTGTGGAGAGCAAAGAAAGCAATGATGAAGAAAAGGTTGCTGGTCCATCCATTGCTCTTGTGAACATTGCCAGAGCACTTGGGAAGGATTTTTAGAAAGGAACTCTGTGTTGATGCCAGATGTTCCTAAAATTAAGGACAGTTCTATTTCTGTTGCACCTGTACTAGTATCCTCTACCCCAGATCATACTATGCAAATTCCTGTCACCCTCTATGCATCAGAAAGAACTGAAAAAGTTGTCAAAACCACCACACTGGTCGACTCTGGTGCAGAAGTTTCTTGCATTGACTGGGGATTTGTGTGAAAGCACTGAATTCCTACTCAATGACTCACCAAACCCATCCTCGCTAAAAATGCAGATGGAACTCAGAACTCCAAGGGAAAAATCCTGTTCTCTGCCACCCTCTATTTTAAAGTTGAAGGAATCATTCATCAAACCTTCTTCCATGTTATTAATTGTGGAATGGAAAACATCATCCTGGGTCTCCCTTGGCTTCAAGAAAATAACCCAGTCATCGATTGGAGGATGGGCACTCTTTCCATTGATGAAAAGACTGATAGGTCTAAAGAGTTGAGCCACAACATCTCTTCTGTTGCAGTCAAAGAACCTGTTGTAAACCTTGTGTCCCTGGTTGAAAAGAAGGGGATAAATAGGTTTATGGATTATGAAGAACCAGAGGATGAAACCATCCATGCACATTTTGTGATGTTGGTTGGAAAACTGGTAGAAGAAGCAAAGAAAATCAATCCAAACAACAGTCTTCTTTGAAAGATCACTACAGCCACTGAGTTGGCTCAAGAAGAACACAAGAAAAAGCCAAAAGCTGTTCTCCCTGAGGACTATAAGGAGTTCACTTCAGTCTTCAAAAAACCTTCTGATGGAGTCCTTCCTCCATCATGACCTTATGATCATGCTATCAACCCTGTTGAGGACTTTACCCCCAAGGTGGCTAAAGCATACCTGCTTTCTCCTTCAGAGAGAAAATCTGCAGAAAAGTTCATTGAGGAAAACCTTTGAGAGGGAAAAATATGCCCCTCAAAGTCCCCCCAGGCAGTGCCCTTCTTCTTTGTAGGAAAGAAAGATGGCTCCCTTTGACCCTGCCAAGACTACCAATACCTGAACAAGCATACTGTGAAGGACGCCTATCCCCTTCCCCTTATTTCAGATCTCATTGATAAACTCAAGGGAGCATCTATCTTCACAAAGATAGATGTACAGTTGGGTTATAACAACATTCACATCAAAGAAGGCAACCAATGGAATGCTGCATTCATCACACACAAAGGACTCTTTGAACCAACCATCATGTTCTTTGGGTTGTGCAATTCCCCTGCCACCTTCCAGCATTTCATGAATGACTCCTTCCAGGATATGATTGCTGAAGGATGGTTGGTTGTTTATATGGACAACCTTCTCATCTTCTCCACTGACCCTGAAGAACATAAATGCAGAACTCATTGAGTTCTTGAATGAATGAGAGAGTTGTCACTTCCTCTCAAATTGGAAAAGTGTCATTTTGATCTGACCAAGGTTGAGTACCTGGGAATGATCATCAAAGAAAATACTGTCACCATGGACCCTGTCAAGGTCCAGGGTGTTGCTGAGTGGCCTGTCCCAAAAAAGGTCAAGGATGTGTGATCCTTCCTTGGATTCACAAACTTCTACAGAAGATTCATCCCATACTATTCAGACATTACTTGACCCCTGATTGACATCACCGGGGGGACAGTCACTTCAGATTGGTCAAAGAAATGCCAGACTGCCTTTGACATCCTAAAATGAGTCTTCATGGCACAACCAACCCTGCAAATGCCTGATACTTCTTGGCCATTTGCAATAACCACCAATGCGTCCAAGTACACAACTGGAGGCATTCTCCTTCAGGAAAACTCAAATGGCCAGTGGCAACCCTGCACCTTTATCTCCCAGTCGTTTAACCCCACTGAACAAAACTACGACATTTATGATAGGGAACTGTCAGGGGTTATTCACAGATTGAAATCCTGGAGACACTATCTCCATGGATCACCATTCCCAGTCAAGGTGTTCACTGACCATAAAAACTTGACCTATTTCAAAGCACTGCAAAACTTGAATCATCACCAGGCACACTGGCTGCTTGATCTTGCAGACTTTGATCTGCAACTAGAACACATCCCAGGCAAGGACCTAGCCACCCCTGACACACCCTCTTTCTGACCTGATCACATTCCTGATAATGATGACAACAACAAGGGAGTCACCCTCCTTCCACAAACACTGTTTGTCAACCCTATTGACACAAACCTCACCCAAAAGGTCATGCCTTCCTCTATGCAAGACCCTATAGTTCAGATGGCACTTCATGCTATAGAACATGTTGACATGCCACTTCTGTTTAAATCCCATCTCTCTGATTGGCAGTTTGACAATGGAGTGTTACTTTACAAAGACCAGGTTTACATCCCAGATGATCCATCCCTCCACCAAACTGTGGTGTCCAATCACCACAACCATCCTTCTGCTGGACACCCTGGTGTCCTGAAAACCCAACAGCTTGTCTCATCCAAGTTTTGGTGGCATGGACTTGCCTCTTTTGCCCAAAAATATGTTGAAGGCTGTGCTGTTTGCCAGCAAAATAAGGTTAACACCCACCCAATGACACCACTCCTTACACCCATCCCCTCAACCTTGACCTGTCCCTTCCAACAGATCTCTTGTGATCTGGTCACTGATCTTCCCCTTTCTAAGGGTTATGACTCTCTTCTGGTCATGGTAGACCATGGGCTTACAAAGGGGGTAATTTTAACACCCACAAAGAAAACTGCCTCAGCTGCTGAAATCACAGCCCTCTTTTTCAAGAAAGTCTACTCCCATTTCAGGTTGTATGACAAAATTATATCCAATAGAGGACCCCAGTTCACCTCTGCCTTTGCAAAGGAACTCGCCTTCCTTCTTGGCTATTCCCTCACCCTGTCAATGGCATATCACCCTCAAATGGATGGGGAAACTGAACACATTAACCAGGAGGTTGAGACCTACCTTCAAATCTTCTGTCAAAATGATCCAGCCTCATGGGTGGATAACCTCCCTATGGCAGAATTTGTGCATAACCACTGACCTCATGCTGTCACTCATCAATCTCTGTTCTACCTCATGTACAGATATGAACCAAAACCCCTTCCATCTCTTATCATGGAAACCCACCTTCCCACCACTGAGTCCAGACTTGAAGAACTCAGAAAGGCTAGAGAAGAAGCCCTAGCAGCACATGATCTAGCCAGAAATATAATGAAAGACCACTCATCATGACCCTTCTCCCCATTTTGAAAAGGAGATAAGGTTTGGCTTGAAGCATGGAATTTAAAATGTTCCCATGAAAACAGAAAGATGGCCCCAAAACAAGAAGGACCATTTACTATCTCCAAAGTCCTGTCTCCAATCACCTATCACCTCACAATCCCTGCACAATGGAAGATACATAACATTTTCCATGTTTCTCTCCTATCACCCTATCACAAAAACAACATCCACAGACCAAACTTCCTGGCTCCACCACCTGATCTGATTAATGAAGAAGAAGAATATGAGGTGGAGGCAATAGTCAGCCATAAAAGGTCCAGCCATGGACACACCTTTTTAATCAAGTGGAAGGGTTATCCTTTATCTGAGAACTCATGGCAAAAGGAAGCACACCTTGAACATGTGGATGATATGCTCTCCACTTATAAAAAATGCTTCCCTAAGGATTTCCCTCCTCAGAAACAACCCACTCGATGTCCCACTCACACCATCAAAAAGATCTCTGTTGAAATGCCTCCTCATCACTATACTTACCCCTGTGAACCCTCTCATTGCCACACCCCTTTTGCTCAATGACAATGACAACCTGCTAGCGATCAGATGATCGCTTCTTACTGACTCTTCATCACCAACCCTGCCATCATCAGCACCATCTATCATGAGGTTGACGAGAACTCCCCTCTCAACCTTGTCTATCATGCCACCATCCAGGCCCTTCAGCTTGAGGAACTGTCCAGATATGTTAATCAACAGAACCCCCTTCTGTCCCCCACCCATACCATCCTTAATGAAATAGCCTATGAACAGGTTCCCCTGCTCCTCCAACTCTTCGATGTCCTAGGTGGAGCCAACCTCATTTTTAGTGTCTGTCAGTATCCAACATTGATTGCTCCCCCTCCTCCTGGGTCTAGAAGACCTTCAACTGTGACCTCTCCTCCTGTCTCCTCTGTATCATCCTCCCCTCTGGCATTGTCATCATCATCCTCCCGCTCCTCCCATTCATCTTGCTCTCTCAGAAGAGCCAATCAACCTTGTGCCTGTTGTCTGTCAGGTGCCAACCCACAACCCTGCAAGTCTCATGACTCCCTGTCTAAAGTCAATCCCAAGACTGCCTTTGGCATCTCCAGAGCTGAACTTGACTACACCTTAAACATCATTGAAACTCTCACACAACTACCCCTGTCCCCTGTCCTGAATGCAATGACTGAGGCTGATCATCCTCCCACCCCTTCCAATCCATGATACTGTCAGACATGCTATGTCTGTTGTCATCTCGGACACATCCATGTCAATTGTGGACTCAATGAATGTCCCCTTTGTCACACCGCTCACCCAGGACATACTCAGGCTCAGTTCCCATCTCTATGCCCTCATCATGCACTACAACAAAGAATTGCTACCCCAAGTGTGGTAGATGATTGTACCCTTGTCAAGAGCAAGGATGATGACTTGTATGACAATAATTTTGATTTTCATGACTCTGCCATCAGTAACATGACTGGAGAGCCCTACAGAGAGTAGTTGAGGTCAGAGACTTCAATGCTTAGAAAGGGGGTAATGTTATGTTTCATCCCTGTCTTTTCCCTTTTCTCTTCACACTTACCTTGTGTTTGATCCAATGGACTACTTTTCCTTTTCAAGCCATCTTCTCCATGATCCAACAGCTCTCTGTTTCCACCATCAGTGTTATTGGCTGGTTACATGCTTAGGACATGTGCAGTCATTGTTCAACCAATGGCATAGTTACCTCAATACATGTGGACACCTCATGGTCTGTTTCTTGTACAGTATTTAATCTGTTGGCTCAAGTCTGGTAGACCCAGACTTGAGCTGCTCAATCATATGCAGCATTCTCTCAGAACTTCACCCTCAGTGTCCCTAACCTGGACCACTCTTACTGGCATTGCCTAAATCCTCTGTTGTTTACAGAGGTTACTGCAGCCATTGCTCAGTAGAAACCAATAGACTGCAGCTGAGCTCTCCCTATGTCTTGACCTTGGTCGAGCATAACAGTGTCTAAGAGCAATTCACATGACCACAGACCTCAGACTTGCTCAATTTTTTCTGCTCATCACTAGTGTGACAGCTGTACCCTGACATTGAAATCATATTGTACTAGGCTAATGCTACTTATTCCGCTTTTTCCAGGATTTTTACAAATTCTTTTGGGGGCTGGCCACATTTGTGGGTCAAAATTTCAAAAACTTAGTACAAAAAAAAATTGGCTCATGCAGATTGCATTGTTATGTCCTAAATATGCCTAGTATACATTTGTAACACCCCTGGAATGTTGTGCCATGTTGGAATAATTCAATGAGTAAAATTGTCATGTTTGTCTGTCCAGAACTGTCAAACAGGATATTTTGTGCATGACAGACCCACCATGGTCCTCATTGGAAGAACTGGATGAGTCATTTTATCAGTGATACATTGTACTGTTTTATGTGTTTCATCTTTTATTTTAGGATATAATTGTGGAATCTGTAGATAGACCTCAGTATGCTGACAAGCTACTGAGGGACTAAGTGCACAGCAGAGCAGAACAGCAAGAGGCCTGATGATGCAGCTAGGGCAGAGATGCTGAAAGATTGGAAAAACAAGTCAAGCACACTGGAAGGGAGTGGTCAGCTTGTCACCTATGAAACAATGTCAAAGAGAGACAAACTTGGATCTGTGCACAAGGTGGCCAGCCCACAAATGAACCTAAACAGCTCAGAACCTTCACAACACCTCTACATATAACATGCCTACTTCACAGTTATTCTGTGGTAGAACAGGATATTTTAATACATTATTTATTTATCATGTTTTCTGGGAGATAAGATACTGTAATTTGACCTAGAACATTTGGCATGCTCTCAGTACCATGTTCTTGTACATAAAAATTGTATTTTAGCATCTCATGTCATTAGAGAAAACATTGAACTGCTGTTCTATTTTTTTTTTCAGGTGAACATTGAAAGACTTGGCCAAATGTTTTTATTATTATCACATACAAAACATATATCATTTACTTCTGATGTTCTATGTAACATTACATGTTCTTCAATGATCAGTGTGTTTAAATTATTTTGTGGTAAAGTATTTGATTAATGTATTGCATAACATGTAGAAAACAGTACTAATAATTTTTTTGATGATCATTTTTGGTTTTTGGTGGTGGGTCATGGTAATTGTTTTTCACCAATAAAATATTGGAAATCCACTGTGTCATGTTTTCTGTCAGAAAAACCTTTCAAACAACATTATTGCCAGTTGTTTCAGCAGAGAACATGAGATAAAACAATGTATCTTTTCAAAGATTTTTTTCCCTATGTTTGTACAAAGAAAATTGTAAAATGCTTGCTGTGAGAATAGCTTTCTTAGAAAGATTACCACTGCTACTGAGTTAGTGCAAGAAGAACATAGGAAGAAAATGAAGGCCACCCCTCCCTGAAGATTACAAAGAGTTTGCCTCCATCTTCAAAAAACCCTCTGATGGAGTACTACCCCCATCACAACCATATGACCATGCTATAAACCTTGTTGAGGAATTTGTCCCCAAGGTGGCTAAAGCTTATCCACTCTCTCCCTCTGAATGAGAGTCTGTGGAAAAGTTTATTGAAGAAAACCTTCAAGAAGGGAAAATTCACCCTTTGAAGTCTCCTCAGGCTGCCCCATTCTTCTTTGTTGGAAAGAAAGATGGCTCCCTCCGCCCATGTCAGGACTACAGATATCTGAATAAAAACACACAGTGAAGGGTGCATATCCCCTTCCACTTATTTCAGATCTCATCAATAAACTTAAGGGAGCATCTATCTTCACCAAGATGGATGTAAGATCAGGCTACAACAATGTCCATATCAAAGAAGGAGACCAGTGGAAAGCTGCATTCATCATGCACAAAGGACTCTTCAAACCAACTGTCATGTTCTTTGGGTTGTGCAACTCCCCTGCCACCTTCCAGTGATTCATGAATGACTCTTTCAGAGATATGATTGCTGAAGGATGGCTGGTCATCTACACAGATGTCCTCCTCATCTTCTCCACCAATATCAAAGAACATAAACAAAGAACTTGTCACATTCCCAAATGAATGAGGGAGTTGTCACTACCCCTCAAACTGGAAAAATGTCACTTTGATCTCACCAAGGTGGAATACCTTGGAATGATCATAAAAGAAAACACTGTTGCTATGGATCCTGTCAAGGTCCAAGGCATTGCCAAATGGCCTGTCCCAATGAAGGTTAAGGATGTGTGATCCCCCTTAGGATTTGCCAACTTCTATCAAAGATTTGTCCCCTACTACTTCAACATTGCCTGACCCCTGATCAACCTCACCAAGAAGACCATTGCTTGGGAGTGGTCAAAAGAATGCCAAATTGCTTTTGAACACCTGAAAAGGATCTTCATGACTCAACTGACCCTCTGGATGCCCAATACCTCTCAGCCATTCATAATCACTACAGATGCATCCAAGTATGCAACTGGAGGTGTCCTCCTCCAAGAAGACTCAAATGGCCAGTGGCAACCCTGTGCCTTCTTTTCCCAATCATTTAAACCAGCAGAACAAAACTACAACATTTATGATAGAGAACTGCTAGGAGTCATCCAAGGATTGAAAACCTGGAGACATTACCTCCATGGATCCCCATTTCTGGTCAAGGTGTTCACCGACTACAAAAACCTGAATTATTTCAAAGCACCCCAGAACCTGAACCATCACCAAGCTTTCTGGCTCCTGGATCTCACAAACTTTGATCTGCAACTTGAACACATCCCAGGCAAAGACCTGGTGGCTCCAGATGCACTCTCCTGACACCCTGACCATGTTCTGGATGATGATGAGGACAACAAAGGAGTGACTCTCCTTCCCCAAACCATGTTTGTCAACCTCATTGACACCAACCTTACCCAGAAGGTTGCATCCTCCTCCATGACAGATCCTGTTGTCCAGATGGCTCTTCACACCATTGAAAATGTTGATATGCCCCTCCTGTTCAAATCCCATCTCTCAGATTGGAGATTTGATAATGGGGTACTACTCTATAAGGACTGAGTGTATATCTCTGATGATCCCTCTCTCTGACAGACCATCATGTCCAACCACCATGATCACCCCTCTGCAGGACACCCTGGTGTCTTAAAAACTCAACAGCTCATCTCTTCCAAGTTTTGGTGGCCAGGACTCATGTCCTTTGTCTGAAAGTATATTGAAGGCCATGCTACTTGCCAGCAGAATAAAGTAAACACCCACCTGACAACACTTCCCCTCATGCCCATCCCCTTGACCTCAACCTGCCCCTGTCAACAGATCTCCTGTGATCTGGTGACTGACCCTCCCCTTTCCAAGGGTTATGATTCCCTCTTGGTTGTGGTAGACCATGGGCTTACAAAGGGGGTAATTTTATCACCCACAAAGAAAACCACCTCTGCTGCTGATATTGCAGCCCTCTTTTTCAAGAAGGTCTACTCCCATTTTGGGCTGTATGACAAGATCATATCCAATTGAGGTCCTCAGTTCACCTCAACATTTGCAAAAGAACTCACTTCCCTACTAGGATACTCCCTCACCCTGTCAATGGTGTATCACCCTCAGACCAATGGAGAAACAGAACACATAAACCAGGAGGTTGAAACATACCTCCACATCTTCTGCCAGAATGACCCCACTCAGTGGGTGGACAACCTTCCCATGGCAGAATTCACACATAATCACTGCCCTCATTCTGTCACCCATCAATCACTGTTTTACCTCATGTATGGCTATGAACCAAAACTGCTTCCATCCCTGATTGTGGACACCCACCTTCCAGCTGCTGAGTTCAGACTCAAAGAACTCCAAAAAGCCAGAGAAGAGGCCCTTGTGGCACATGACCTGGCTAGAAAAACAATGAAAGACTGCTTGTCATGACCCTTCACCCTGTTCCAAAAAGGAGATAAGGTCTGGCTAGAAGCTTGGAACTTAAAATGTTCCTATGAAGACAGGAGTCAACATGAAAGTTATAGTGCCTGCTTATGAGATCATGGAACTCTGCTTACCTTATCATGAAGTGCAAAAATGCATGAGAAAATCACAAAATCCACAGAAAATCACAGGTCTTTCAGCACACTATGCCATCAGATTGTGATGAGATCATAATTAAACCTGTAGCCCCTGACAGGATGATGACAATGGTGTGCTTGCCTCATCATGATTCACAAAAGGGGGTGAGCTACAGGCAAAAGCTCTATTAGTAATTCACCACCAACTCACTACCCCTGTCAAGTCTGGGCCTACTCTGACCAACTCCAATGCTAGGCAAGGTCTGGGGAGAGGTTCAGAAGCAAGTCCAACAGAAAGGACTGAACTCCAACTGGCAGAGTGTTGGCAGGAACAAAGTCTGCTGAGATAAAGGCAGAGTGGAGTGAGGGCATTGGGTTTAGCTTGTGTGCTACCCCCTTGCACAATCTCAGCCCTTGTATTTCAGAGGGAGAGTACAGACAGACAGATAGAGGTAACTCTGACAGACAGAAGATGGAGACAGAGGGAGTAGGAACTAAGTCAATATTCATACTGAGGAATGGCAGAGTATGATACATGCTTTATTATACTACTATGGAGGTACAGTAACTGGAATCAGAACTGACATACAGAGACCCAGAAATTTTCAAGTAAAACTTCCTAGACAACAAATGAAGGGTAGATGGAGGACATATGAATGGGTAACATAGATCATCCAGAAAAGGAAACAGTCCAGGCACTGGACCATGCAGTGCATGCACTGCAGAGTACCTGACTGCAAGCTGTCAGGGAGGAGTCCAAAGGTAGTCACATGACCCCTCAGAGAACAGTCCATTCAGTCCAGTAGGAGAGCAACACAAGTCCAACAGCCATTGGAGCAGAGATGGTTCATAACCAACAGAAGTTGGGCAGAGTTGGTGCAGAGTGAGTGAATGACCAGTGGAAGAGGGTGTGGAGTGAGTAAGGACTTAGAGTGAACACACAGTTATGACAACCCCCTAGCACTATCTGGTAGCAAGTAGCAGGTGTAGATAACAACTGTACAGACCACCAACTATAACTACCAAGCTCCACAACACTACATGTGGGAGCCCATGGGGGACTGTACTGCTGTGGTGCTGTGGTGATGTGATGATGTTTGACTTTTACTCTGAGTCTGAGATGGTGTGGGACACTGTGGGCCATGCTTGCCACAGGACCATTGCACTTTGGTTGTCATGTGACATCCTGTGACAACTGTGACCATTGTGCTAAAAATCTGGGCTTGCTGATGTATAAGTTATGGTAGGAATACTATAGACAAACAGACAGTGGCCCCACTGGATCAGAGTTACCTAGGATGATTCACCTCTCCACCTGACAACCCTATCCATTAACTGCCCTATGGTGATAGATTCTGCTGCCATCCCAGTGTTCTGCAACTGAAACTCATCTGACCTTGGACTCTGGGGGTAGAGATGGATATTGTTAGTGGCAGTGATTACTTACACCTCCACTTCCTCCCTGACACATTCATCAACAGAACCCTCAGCAGGAAAAGCCCAAGCTGGATAGGCTCTACCATGAGAGCCACTTGTCATCTGATATCTAGAGAACTTCTCATTGTATTCTTCAATCCACAAGGCACAGTACATACATACAGTTCCTCTTTCCAGTGCCAATAGGATGTGGGTGCTGAGGGTCCAGGGGAAAGTAAGCATTGCTGAGATTGAGCAGCAGCCAGGTCTCTGCATGAACATGATTATTGATGATAATGCTCTTTTCCATTCATTCTTGTATGTGAATTGTCAGTGGAGCAGGTCTTGGGAATTGTCTGGGAGAAGGACACTATGGAATGCACATTCAATGATGATCTTGTAATGGTTCTTGAGTTTAAATCTGGTCTCTGGGCTGTCAGCAGGGGCCTCCAGCCAAAGATATGGGATCCTGTTTGGGAAATATCATTTGGCATAGGCAATTAGACTGCCAGAGTGCTGGAAAACCTTGTGGATATGATCATAGAGTAGTTCCATGGAAGGCTCAGTGGGGAATGTCAGATGCAGATGCTGAGAATTCTGGAGCATGAACAGAGTGGCTGAAAGGACCAAAAACAGATCTGCTGAGTGCTGACCAGTGTCATGACCATGTGTTCATCCTAGGTCCTCACTCACTCTGCACCCCTTTCTGCCAGTCATTCACTCACTCCACACCAACTCCACCCACCCCCTGATGTTTACAAGTCATCTCTGCTCCAACTGCTGTCAGACTTGTATGGCTCTCCTACCAGACCAAATGGACCATTCTCTGAGGGGTCATGTGACTACCTTTGGACTCCTCCCTGACAGCTCACAGTCAGGTACTCTGCAGTGCATGCACCACATGGTCCAGTGCCTGGACTGTTTCCTTTTCTGGATGTTCTATGTTACCCATCCATATGTCCTCTGTCTACCCTTCATTCATCATCTAGGAAGTTTTACTTGAAAATTTCTGGGTCTCTGTATGTCAGTTCTGATTACAGTTACTGTACCTCCATAGTAGTATAGAAACATGTATCATACTCTGCCATTCCTCAGTATGAATATTGACTTAGTTCCTACTCCCTCTGTCTCTGTCTTCTGCCTGTTGGAGTGACCTCCAACTGTCCATCTGTACTCCCCCTCTGAAATATGAGGGCTGAGATTGTGCAAGGGGGTAGCACACAAGCTAAACCCAACACCCTTACTTTGCTCCACCCTTACCTTGGCAGACTTTGTTCTTGCCAACACTCCACCAGTCAGAGTCCTGCTCTTTCTGTTGGACTTGCTTCTGAACCTCTCCCCAGACCTTGTCCAGCATTGGAGTTGGTTGGAGTAGGCCTGGACTTGACAGTATATTTCTACCCACACTTATATGATCTTGTTTTCTGTCTTCTGAAAAACTTACACCATTATGCAAACTCGAGCTCAATCCCAGAGAGAAGTTGCTGAGAACTTCACTGTTGTACTAGCTAATCCACATCAACTCCCTTCCATCATCGAACAGTTCCAATCATTCTCCACTTGATGCCCCTCTCATGCTGAAGGTGAAAGCGCTTTGCAAGCTGGTTGCTCTGACCTCCATCCAACCACTCTCCATACTCTGTCTCCTTGTAACCAAGATGATGGACCCGACCCTGATGACCCTGATGGTGATCCTGATGGCAGGGGCAGCAGTGACAGGGATATCCCTGAAGACCCAGCTGAGCCACCAGAGGATCCCCTCATAGCTCTTGCTAGGGCTGTCCATGTGCTTGTGCAGTCTGGTTCACACACTGGGGACTCTGCTCTGAAAACCAAAGTCTGCAAGCCTGACACTTTCAATGGCTCCAACCCTAAGAAACTCCATGAGTTCCTTGTACAATGCAAGCTGAACTTCCAAGACTGCCCCCACATGTTCTGCTCTGACAGAGCGAAGGTTACCTTTGCTCAGTCTTATCTTAAGGGTATGGCTCTGGCTCAGGTCAAGCCAGACCTACTAAACCCTGACAATTACAACCACCCACTCTGGATGGACAACTATCATGATTCTTACAAGAACTCACAACTAATTTTGGTCCACATGATGCCATAGTGGATGCCATCCAACAACTCAAAAACCTCACTATGAAAGACAGTTCTTGAATTACCAAATATGTTGTAGAGTTCAATCACTGGGCTTCACAGGTCAAAGACTACAGTGTTGGCACACTCTGCCACAGCTTTTATAGCAGACTTCCAGACTGCATCAAGGATGAGATCACTTGCATTGGAAAACCTTCTACCCTCACACAACTCTGCAAACTCACTCAGATGATCAATGTGCACTACTGGGAGCATAAAGTGGAGATCTTGTGCACCACCAAGCCTGCCACCAACAAGTCACAGCCTTCCAGCTCCAACAACAAGTCTAAATCATTGTCCTCCACTTCTGCTCCAAAGTCCAACACCAAAGGCAAGGGCAAACAGAAAGATCTGCCTGGGTCCAACATGTCCAAGTCTGATATTGCCCATCTTCTGGGCAAGGATGGCAAACTCACCTCCACTGAACAACAGTGCAGGATGAAAAACAACCTCTGCCTCTTCTGTGGCAAGGCTGGCCACTCTGTTAAGGACTGTTCCAAGTCTACCTCTCATGCAGCCAAAGCCCATGCAGCTATGGCTGGAACTCTGCCTCCTCCACCCATGGCAAAGGCAGAGCCAAAAAATTAGTCCACTCCTCCAGGGAGCTCACACAGCCTGGAGGAAGCATTGGTCCCAACTGTGTGCAACTGGACATCTGACTCAACATGTCTGCTCTCTCTAGTCCCAATTCTCTACTTCCATCTGTAACTCTTCTTGATTACTCTGTTGATGCTGTTTCTGCATTGATTGACTCTGGCTCTTCTCATTGTCTTGTAGACCAGTCCATAATCAAAAAATATGCTATTCCTGTTTCCTCCATTTCTCTGCCAATTCTGCTCTGCTTGTTTGATGGTAGTACAAATGCTGTCATTTCCCAAGAAGTAGATCTTTCCCTTCGCTTTCCTTCTGGCAATGTCAACTCTGTTTTGTTTTATGTTACTCCATTGGATTCTTTGTGTTCACTGGTATTAGGACACAACTGGCTCACCTGCTTCAATCCATCAATTGACTGGGTACTGGGCAGTATACCATTCAAACCATCATTATAGGGAATGCTGACACCCCAGGTGCCTTTGTCTCCTTCCACTGCAACCTCCACTCCGCCCTGCTCAGTCTGCAGTTCCATCTGCACCTCCAACAGACTTGCCACACTCCACTCTGCTCATCTCACTCATCAGTGCTGCTGCATATGTCAGAGCCTGTGCTCTCCCTGGCTCTAGACAGTTTCACTTACAGCTCTCCACTGATGATGTGAAGCTCTGTGTGTCCTCTGCTTCTTCTCCACCTCCTGACCTCTCCTTGGTCCCTCCTGAGTATTGCAAGTTTGCTGACATCTTTAGTAAAGACAAGGCTACTGAACTTCCACCACACCGCTCATTTGATCTCAAGATCAACCTCAAGGAAGGAGCTTCTCTGCCCATTGGCATGGTCTACTCTCTGTCTCTGCCAGAGCTTGAAGGTCTCTGCACCTTCATTGATGAGCACCTTGGCTATGGTTTCATCAAGCAGTCCACCTCCACTCATGGTGCCCCTGTCCTCTTCATAAAGAAGAAGGGCAGTTCACTCCACCTCTGCATGGACTATTGAGGACTCAATAAACTCATGAAAAAAGATCACTATCCACTGCCACTCATCTCCAACCCACTCAACTCCCCAAGCCATGCTAAAGTCTACACCAAGATCAACCTCTGCCATGCCAATCATCTAGTCCACATCACAGATGGAGATGAGTGGAAAATGGCTTTCCACACTTGTTATGGTTCTTATGAGTGGTGGGTAATGCCATTCAGTCTGACTAACATGCCTGCAGCTTTCCAGTGATTCATTAATAGCATCTTTGCAGACATGCTTGATGTCTGCATCATGGTATACCTTGATGACATCCTAATTTATTCACAGGATGTGGAGTTGCACTGCAAACACGTAAAAGAGGTACTCTGCCACCTTCAAAAGCATGGTCTTTATGCCAAGCCAGAGAAGTGTGAGTTTCACTCCAACTCTGTTGAGTACCTCAGTTATGTTCTTTCTCCCTCCAGTCTGACCATGTCCACTGAGAAGGTTCAGGCAGTCTGCTGTGAGTCAAAGTGAGGTTCAGTGGTGAAAACCAACCAAAACCAACACAAAAGACAATGAAAGCAAGTGGTGGTGTGCCTATGCAGTACCTAGATGGTAGAACCTGTTCTTTGGGAGGGTTTTTGTGAGCTACAACACTCAAAGATGAGTGCTGAGGATTGGGGGTGCTCCTGATGAAGAGGGAGCAAGAATGTGATAGAAAGTGATAGGGTAGACTGCTGTCAGCCTACAGAAGGATGGATGGTGACTTAATTCGATGTCCTAAGCTGTACTGAGCTCAGGGAGGGCTTGGAGCGAAGTATATGGATGATAGATGATGATAAGCAAAGTAGATGATAGCTAGACCCTTAATAAAGTCTCAACTATTGAAGCTGATGAATGATTTACTGAGAGATGATAAATTGCAAGCAAGAGGGGCTCTCTGATGTCTCCTTTCTTTTTGCTACCTAAGTACAGTGACTTATATACAGTACAGGGGTGTTGCCTATGGAAAACAAGGTGCAAACACTTGGTAAGTGATTGGTAACTGATGAGTAAGGAATGTAAGCAATGGGTAATTGTCTTGGAAAGCATTGGTAAGCATTGGTAAGGATAAGTAAGCCAAAAAGCGAAGAATCAGTAAGCAAAGTCAAAAGATTGGTAAGTATTGGCAATAGGTGAGTCAAAGACAGTCAGAATGTCACAGTATGAGTCAAGCAATGTCAGGAACTGGGAAAGTGCACTGGAATCACATTAGGGGGAGGCTGTGCATGTCACATCTCAAAGAGATCACTTCTAGGCCAAAGTGGGATGACAGAGAGGCAGCGCTGATCTGATGCTGATATAGTACATCCAAAAGTGGACAGGGTGAGTCAGATGTCAACAGGGGTCAAGCTTTGGGGGTCTGTGGGGTGACAGGAGCATAGGGGATCACAACTTTCCCCCCCAAACCATCCTCTCAGTGAAGCAAATAAAAACTTCATGAACGAGGCTCTGTTGGAAGAGAGGATGAAGGGGGAGCGTCTTCTGCTGTATCTTGCAACAAGGAGGCAAGATGTGCATCATACTCATCATGGATGCGATCAGGGAGAGTGGAGAACAGTAGATTATACTGTAGCTGTTGCAATTTTGGAAGAATGACGGACGAGACTGGTATGAAGATGTTGCAGGGGGCAGGGAGGAAGGATCCATATGCTTCTTGGGCTGGAGAGACTGAAACGACCACATAAGACCTTTCCAAGCAAATGACAGACCTGAGGCGACCAAAGAACGTCCTCCTGGAGGTCATACTGACAAAAAGAACATGCTGTCCAAGCTGGATGGGCTGAGAGGGGGCAGATGAGGGTGGGATGTACCAGGACGCTTCAGGATGGAAGCTGGTAGGAACCCCTGGTAGATATATGTAGCCATGGTCCCTAGCAAAGGGGACAAGCGAAATGACTGATGTGGAGGCAGCCATATCAGAAGAATTAGCGAAATGAGTGTCTTTTGGAGGGAGTGCTGTAGAAACGTGTGGAGTGCGCAAATCCTTTCCAATCTTGGAAGGTAGGACCACGTGGCTGAGCACTACAAGCGAGTGTGGGAATGGTTTCAGTGTCTGCAGAACTGGTGGAGATACGTCAAAAACTGGAATGCTGTACACGGGCACTTAAGAATTTTATTGGTGCTTAACCTGCCTCCTCCTTTTTCTTTGGCACCAACAACTTGTTCTTGTGCAAGGGATGACTGCCAACATTGCTGGCTGTCCTTCTTTGCATGAGGGCAATGGTCTTCACCTCCATTCATCAGCTACATCCATGTCCACCTCACCAAACACCTTTGGTGTGTGACACCACTAGTGGAGTTTGCTTTCAACAATGCACCAAGTGTGACAACTGGAGTTTCTCCCTTCTTTGCTAACAAGGGATATCATGAAAACCTGTCTGTGGTCCCTGACCAAAACTTCACCTCTCCAAGGGCTCATGACTATGTCATCAAGCTCTCTGCCCTTCATGACTTCCTCTGCTCCAAAATGTCTGCCACTCAGCAGTGCTACCAGGGTCCAGCAGATGCCAAACACATACCTCCACCTGAGTTCAAGGTCAGAGAACAGGCCTATGTCAAAGCCAAGTACTTCTGCTCCACTTGTCCTTCAGAAAAACTCATCAAAAAGTACTTAGGTCCATTCACCATCTTGGCCAGGCCAGGCACACACTCCATCACCCTTAAGCTCCCTGACTCTATGCACTCAGTACATCTGGTCTTCCATGTCTCACAACTGGAAGCTGCAGCAGCTAACCCTTTCCCAAACTGACAACAACCTCCACCTCTGCCAGTGGATGTTGATGGTGACCTTGAGTATGAAGTATTGGAGATACTTGACTCTAAGGTGGACTGCTGTCACTGCCACTGTCAACTCTTGTACCTAGTCTGCTGGGCTGGTTATGAGAACACCAATGAAGAAACCTCTTGGTTGCTTGAAACTGAGCTAGGTCATGCTTCCAACATAGTCTCTGCTTTCCATGAATGATATCCATACAAACCTGGCCCATATCAACCTCCACCATAGTACTCTGCCCATACAACCTTCCTCCATGGGCCAACTCTGCCCCTTACCAAACTACCTTAAGTACTTTAGAGTTTTCTCCACTTGTCTGTTTCACTTCTCAGAATCACAAACAAGGTCACAAGTCTATTTAGTAGTAGTACAAAATATACAAACAAAAAACAAAAGACAAAAAAGAAAAAAAAAAAAAAAAAAAAAAAACGAGAGAAATCTACTCTACTCTTCCATTGCTTGCTCTCTGCCACCCTCCTGTCCTTCTCCACCTTCTGGCTCTCTTCTGACTTCTTCCTCTTCCTTGTTATCCCCCTCCACACCCTCATCTGCTTCCTCATCCCTGTCCTCTGGCACCTCCAACTAAGGCCTCTTCCATCCTCCTCCTGCACACTTGAACTCAGCCATCTTGGCCTCACACACATCCTCCCTCCTCCTCATCTCTGCCCATTCTGCCCACTCATGGTTCAGCCCCCACTTGTTGGCTGTCTGCTCCACCACTCTTGCCATCCTCTCAAAGGCTGTCACAGCCTTCTCATGCACCTCCACATACCTCTCCACAGCCTGCAGCTGCCACTCCTGCCCCCACTCTGCCCACCAGGAAGAGGCCCCTGCTCCTGAGGGTCCCTCGTGCAGTGTCTCTGGCTCCTCCTTGTCTACACTGCCTACCTCCCACCATCATCCACTTCCTTCATCTCTGTTGCTCTCTCCTTCCCCTTCCCTCACAACCTCTTCTTCTTCTCCCCTTGGGAGCTTCCTGTCCCCACTCTCTTCTGCAAGGGCCCTGCCACTGCATCCTCCTTCATCCAACTACACACCTTTTTCTTGTTTTGGCAGGGCACACAGGCCCTGGTCTTGCCTTGTCCCAGCTTGCACTGCCCCACTGTCAGACTCACTACACAGCAAGTACAGGGGGGCTGCCTGGTCACAGTGACCACCACAGAGGTCCCAGGGACCCTCTGGGTGGTGTTGACATAATACACCACGCTGCATAGTCTAAGAAAGGTAAAGCTGCAAGTCAGCTCTGCCTGACTCATAGTACTCCACCACTCACCTTTGTGCAGCCTTGTCCTGTCTGGCCTGGGCCCTCTGCCTCTGCCTTTCTGCCTCCTCCTCTGCTGCCTCCTTCCTTCAGGCCTCCTCCTCCTCCTCTGCTCTCTTCCTCTGCTCTGCCTCCAACCTCTCCTCCTCTGCCTTCCACCTTTTGGCCTCCTTGTGCTTGGCCTTGCGCTCTGCCTCACACACACTCTCTCTCCACTTGGTCTCCTCTCATTGGTGCGCCTTCTCTGTGGACTTCTCCTGCTTGGTGTCAGTGGAGTTGTCAGTAAGGATGACCAGTTCATCATCCATGACTTGGGAGTAGTTGCAGACATGACCAGGGGTTGGCTGGGGGGTTTTGCTCTGGCACTGGGAGGACATGATGATGGGGAGAAAGGACAAAGGTTCAGTACCCTAACACATGTTTTTTAAGCAGTTCTTCAGACTCCGATGGAGCTCTGCTGTGGCTAAAGCCATTATCCTTGAGGCATCAAAATGGTTTCAAATGATTGACTTGTGTTGATCTCATCTCATACATGCAGCCTTCAGGGCTTCAGGCCCTAAGGGGGGGCACTGTCATGATCATGCATTCATCCTAAGTCCTCACTCACTCCACACCCCTTTCTGCCAGTCATTCACTCACTCTGCACCAACTCTGCCCACCCCCTGATGTTTACAAGTCGTCTCTGCTCCAACTGCTGTTGGACTTGTACTGCTCTCCTACTGGACTGAATGGACTGTTCTCTGAGGGGTCATGTGACTACCTTCAGACTCCTCCCTGACAGCTTGCAGTCAGGTACTCTGCAGTGCATGCACCACATGCTCCAGCACCTGGACTGTTTCCTTTTCTGGATGTTCTATGTTACCCATCCATATGTCCTCTGTCTACCCTTCATTCATCATCTAGGAAGTTTTACTTGAAAATTTCTGGGTCTCCATATGTCAGTTCTGATTCTGGTTACTGTACCTCTGTAGTAGTATAAAAGCATGTATCATACCCTGCCATTCCTCAGTACAAATATTGACTTAGTTCCTACTCCCTCTGTCTCTGTCTTCTGCCTGTTGGAGTTACCTCCAACTGTCCATCTGTACTCCCCCTCTGAAATATGAGGGCTGAGATTGTGCAAGGGGGTAGCACACAAGCTAAACCCAACACTCTTACTTTGCTCCACCCTTACCTTGGTGGACTTCATTCTTGCCAACACTCTGCCAGTTGGAGTCCTGCTCTTTCTGTTGGACTTGCTTCTGAACCTCTCCCCAGACCTTGTCCAGCGTTGGAGTTGGTCAGAGTAGGCCCAGACTTGACAGGAAGGAGGGTCTAGGTGAGGTGGCAACATTGGCAAACCACAAAAAAACTGCCACCACTGAGACCATCTTGTCAGGGGCTGCAACCTTACTTATGATATCATCATGATCCAGCAACATTTTGTGTAAAAACTCAAGAATTTTGGAGTATTTTGCATCTTTCTTATGCACCTTTGCACTTCTTTGGAAGGTAAGCATACTCCCATGATCCCATAATCATGGGCTACAACTTTCACTGTCACATCATTACTCTCCAGGCACTTCCTGTGGCAGTACACTAGCAGTGGTGTATGCTAGAAAAAAATTGGTGCACTTCCCACAGGTCAGGAAGTACTCACATTATGATGATGTCATAATTAAAGTTGTAGTGCCTGATTATGATATCATGAGACTTTGCTTACATTATCATGAAGTGCAAAAATGTGCAAGAGAAACTCAAAATACTTGGAAAATCACAAATCTTTCAACACACTATGTCATCAGATTGTGATGAGATCATAAGTAAACCCGTATCCCTTGACAGGATGATCACAACAGTGTGTTTGCCTCATCATGATTCACAAAAGTGGGTGAGCTGCAGGCAAAGAAGTTCTACCAGTAAATCACCACCAACTCACTACTACCTAGCACTATCTGGTAGCAAGTAACAAATGTAAATACTAACTGTACAGACTACTAACTATAACTACCAAGCTCCACAACACTACATGTGGGAGCCTGTGGGGGACTGTACTACTGTGGTGCTGTGATGCTGTTGCACTGTGAGTCTGTCAGATGGTGTGGCTGGAACTTGATGATGAATTCTATCTGAACAACATTTTAGATCAAGAGTGACATAATACGGTACATCATGACTATCTGTGGTTTGATACACCAAGTAGATTGGATGAGATTATTTATACAAATCTATACAAAGATCTCAGTCAAGTGCACAAGCAGCAAACATCTGTTATGCATTACCTATTCAAAGATCTAAGGTAACACCATAAGCACAAAGTACATGAGTATGAGCATTCAATTGTGACTGACTTCTTTTCAGGCCAGTTTATTTGGCAGCCATTGGGGCTATTATCATCAATTCTGACCCAACAACCCTCAGCAACATGTCCTACCAAGTTTGTTCCCCCCTCAATGCACACTCATACATGCAAGCCCCATGTGTATGCCTGACAAAGGTCAGGTCTCTGTCCTGTAGTGGCTTCAAGAGGGGTTCCATCCTCAAGCACTTTTGTGGGTGTCCAATTCTTTAACCAAACAGCATGGTGAACAGCCTTACCCCATAGGGTGCACAGTAAGCCACTCTCATGCAACATGGCTCTGACCTTTTCTAGCAAGGTGCAATTAAGGCATTCAGCAATGCCATTGTGTTGTAGAGTGTCATGGACAGTAAGCTTCTGTTTCATGCCACTTGCCTTGAGATGCATGATGAACTCTTTTCCCAGATACTTGCCATTGTTGTGAGTCAAAGTGTGGAAATGTGGCAGAAACCAACCAAAACCAACACCAAAGACAAATAAGAGCAAGTGGTGGTTTGCCTCTGAAGAACCTGGAGTGCAGAAGAATCTAAAGTGGGGGAATTTCAATGGCAGGTGCTCCTGGCACAAGTCGTTGATGAGTTATGCAGGAGCAGACAAGCAAGTGATGACTGGATAGGGATGCTGAACAGAGCAAAGGTGTTCAGCCAAAAGTACTCTGGAGTAATGGACTTTGATAAAAATGTGCTCCTGGCACAAGTCAATGATGAGTTATGCAGGAGTGGATGGATGACTAAGCAAGACTGCTGACTAAGTGGGGATAAAGCTTCAGATAAAGAATGGAGGCAGATAGACCCCTTTGTGGAGCCTCAACTACCAAATATGAATGAAGACAGATAGACTCTTCTGAATGAGCCTCAACTGTTGATGATAAGTTATGCCTGAAAGAGCTGAACTGACTGCTGAGTGACTTCTGGATTGCTTCTTGATTGCTTGTGGGGTAGCTAAGTACATGGGGGTTTATATACTGTAGGGGGAGCACAGCCTATGACAAACAAGGTACAAATGCTTGGTAAGTAATGAGTAAGGACTGAGTAATCATGATGAGTAAGCAAGAAATGAAAAGTAAGCAAGCAAAGAGGATTGGTAAATATTGGCAATGAACAAGTCAAGGACAGTCAAAATATCACAGAATGAGTCAAATAACATCAGAAACTGAGTAAGCACACTGATATCACATTAGGGGGTGGTGATGCAAGTCAGATCTTGGCAGAGACATCTCTAGATCTGAAGATGGCATGACAGATGGATGGTGTTTCCAGATAGGGACATATTAATTCCAGAATTGAAGGGCATGAGTCAGGTGTCAAAGGGGCTAGGGTGTTGGGGGTCTGTGGGGCAATGGAAGCATATGCAATAGCATCTCCCACCCTTTCATCCTCTCAGTGAAGTTAACAAAAGCTTCATGAACAGGGCTCTGATGGAGGAGGAGAAAGGGGGATGTCTTCTGCTGGATCTTGCAGTAAGAAGGCAAGATGCACTCATATTTGTCATGGATGTGATCAGGGAGGCTGGAGAACAGTAGATTATGCTGCAGCTGTCACAATGTGGGGAGAATCATGGACAAGATTGGAATAAAGATGGTGCAGGGAGCAGGGAGGAACAATCCATATGCTTCATCAAGAGGGGAGACTAAAATGACCACATAAGACCTTTCTAACCATGTGATAGACCTGAGGTGACCAAAGAACATCCTTCTGGAAGTCATACTGACAAGGAGAACATGCTGACCAAGCTGCATGGGATGTGATGGGGCTGACAATGATGGAATGAACTGGGGGGCTTCAGGACAGAAGCTGGTGGGAACACCTGGCAGATATATGTAGCCACTGTCTCTGGAAAATGAGACAAGCAAGATGACCAACAAAGAGGCAGCCATTTCTGCTGGACTTAGTGATGTAGGGAATAAGTACTCCCTACTAAGGAAATTTAATTATTTTATCTTTTCTACTGTATTTTTGCTGTGATTTACATTAGTGATACTTAGCCTACCTGTGTGGCGCATTTTTGGTAGCTTAGTCAGCATTTTTGCACACTAGTGTAGGTCTACAGTACACAATAAAGAAAAAAGAAGAAACCAGACAGTGAGACAGTGAAATAGAAGACTGAATGAAAGACTGTGACAAGCCCTCATTGAGGCACTCCCAGATGACCTCCAGATGCCATTACTCCCTCATTTCCCCACTTCATTCCTTTTGCCCAACTCCAATCCACTCCTTTGCCTCTGTTTCACTGATCCAAGCACAGAGTCCCTCTGGGTCAAACTAGACCCAATTCTATCCACCCTTGGGAGTCCCCTGCACTCCCAAGCTTCACTTTTTTACCTAACCTACAGCAAAATGAGTATCTGATAGATGGAGTGCTGTAGAAATGCATAGGGTGTGAGGATCCTCTCTAAATTTGGAAGGCAGAATCATGCAGCTGAGCACTTTAAGTGAGTGTGAGAATGGAGTCAATATCTTTGGAAATGGTGGAGATACAACAAAAACCAGAATGCCATACATGGGTGCTAAAACTTTTAATGCATGCTTAACTCACTTCCTCTTGTCTCTTTAACATTGATGACTTGTTCTTGTGTGAAGGATGACTGCTCATGTCCAGCAGTCTTTCTATGCATGAGGCCTTTAGTCTTCATCTGCATTGCATGGGCATTGTGCACAACTCATTAATGAGTTAGGCAGAGTCAGCTGTAACCATGTCCACAACACCTTTGGTGTGTGACACTGTGATGTAGGGAATATAATTTCCCTACTAGGGGAATTGTTTTGTTTTGTTCATTTTAATTAGTTTTCATTTTTGGTACTTTTCTGCTAGCTGTACTTAGGTTTTCGCTTTTTGGTTGCTTAGTCAGCCCTACCTAGTACTTGATATATGTAGTTATTTTTTTAAAAAACAAGAGACAAGTTACCCTGAGACAAGAAGAGTTCAAGTTGAGCTTAAGGCTGCCCTAGATGACCCAGATGTCACCTTCACACCTTTGCTCAGGCTATAGAAGCCCCTCTGGACTTACTCATTCCCTCCAGAATCTACTGTTCCCCTCTCTCACACTCAAAATAATTTTCCTTCAATGATCAGAGTGCAAGACTTTGATGACAGCATTGTGTTGGGTGCAACACCAGGCTTTGAAGTCCTTGTAGGCAGTGAAGGCCTTGCTTTTCTGGCAAAGGAGGTGCAGGTACATGAGACAAGTCTTATCATCTGTAAATGTAATGTAGTAATGCCTTCCTCCAAGCATCTCAACAGGGGCTGGTCCCCATACATCAGTGTGGACCTCAGCAGCAAACTCCATGGCACACTCACCAATGCATTCCTTGGTGATAGGTTTTCTAGTGGCCTTCACATAGACACAGGCCTTGCAAAATGTAGGTTTGTCCTTTGATAGATCAAACTTCAGGCCTGACATGAGCCCATTTTCAGCCAGGTGACAAGTGACAGTGGGCAAGATATGTCCCATCCTGCAATAGAGTTCCATAACAATGATAGTCTCTACTGCTGTGCTTGCTCCATCATGCATGCTGTTGTGGATGATGCAATAGAAGCCTACCTAGGTCTTAGGTATGTGCCTAATAATTTCGTCATCAGGGCTGTGAATGATGCAGGTTCCATCAGCAAAGGTAACAGAATAGCCTAACTGATCAAGACATCTGATGGACACCAGAGTGTAACCCACCATGGGGGAATACAAGACTTTGGTGAGTCTTAGCTTAGTTGCATCCAGTTGCATTAAAGGATTGTCTATTAGCTGCCATGAACATTTTCAGTGGGATGTCATCAGAGAATGCCCTTTCCTCTTTGGAGTTGAAAGTCACTGCATTAGCTGAGTCCTTCTTCACATCATCTGTCATGCCATGGTTTGCTGACTTGTTGAGTTTTGGGCATTTGGATTTAAAGTGATCTCTCAATCCACAGTTCCTGTTACATTTCACCCCTGTTTTCCTTGTTTTGCCTTACATTTACCTTGTGTTTCCTTCCATTGGACTTTATTTCCTTTTTGAGCCATCTTCTCTCTGATCTGATGGCCCCTTATCTCCACCACTAGCATTACTCTCTCAAAACATGCTTAGGACATGTGCCATCATTGTTCAACCAATGGTGTAGTTACCTCATTACATGTGGACACCTCATTGTCCATTTCTCTGTAGTATTTAGACTGCTGGCTCAAGTCTTGGAACCCCAGACTTGAGCTGCTCAATCATACACAGTGTTCTTTCAGAACTTCACCCTCAGTGTCCCTAACCAGGACCACTCTTACTGGTGTTGCCTAAATCCTCTGTCAAATACAGAGGTTACTGCAGCCATTGCTCAGTTGCTCAGTAGAAACCATAGTCTGCAGCTGAGCTCCCCTTGCACCTTGACTTCGGTCTTAGCATAACAATTCCAACAAGGACCATGCTGATGGGTGGGGCCTGTGGAGCATCCTCCCTGTCATCCATCTCTCCAACTCCCTCACCCCCCAACTGGAAGAGTTCCCAGGGGTCATGACCAAGGCTTCATTCCTTCACAAACCCTTTGTTTAGGACATGAGTACCATGTCTCCTTGCAGTTTCATCATTCTGATTCTTTGATAATAAGGGAGATGAGAAGGTCAGGGTTGGACTGTACAGATGAGCAGTTGCAAGTTGGCCAGGCATGAAGCTGGAAAGATATTTAGGTAAAGATTGAATGATAGTTGATTGATAATCCCTTTCTTCAATCTGTACACCAATGGCAGCTAACTCATCTCTTTTCATATGCAGATCATCCAAGAATTGATGGACATCACCATTGACAGGGCATTGCATGCCCAGGAACTTCATTCAAAAATCCATCTGAGCATAAGCTCCCTAGTAGCTTACTAGACTAAACAACCTTGTATGTGCACTGCTGGTGTGACTAATTTTAGATCACTGGAGACTGTGTTTCACAGCATGGAGAGATATGTTGATGGTAATAAGGTGCAAGGAGACAGGCACACAATGCAAGGTATGTACATACATATTCATTGGACAGTGGCTAGGTTACTTAGTCTAGTAAACTCTTAGGCAGTTCCAGGGGTCCTGCCCACCTGGGATGAAACTGGTGATGCATTTTCCACACTTTCAAAAGCAGCTGCAATATAGAACAACAATAGTCTCATTGTGGGACATACTACAGCCTTCATGAACAACACAAGCATTGTGTAGGTATGAAACATTGAGGACACAAAAGATACAACTGGGTGCAAACAAAGTTATAATTAGTTGCACAAACAACAAGAATGATAAGTTTACGAGGACAAGAACGGAAGCTTGTTCTCACGGCTTGGAACAGCCGCATTGGGACAGCACGACTTGCTCAATCTAACACCGGGACCCGCCTGGACTCGGATAAATGATTTAACGAGTGAAGCAACGAAGAATCACACGGGACTTCTATGGTCCCGCGGCTGCACTGCGACGAGCCTCCTTCCCGGCTC